>NW_022754077.1:394535-431248 GCF_011630105.1 Anneissia japonica
CCCCCCCCCCACTGTCTTTTTCGAACTTTCGTTGGTTATCAATGGTGTTTACATCGAATAAATCCATTTATATAGGCCCTACATAGTATAATAGACCTTAGTATTATGCGAGCCAAATGGCCGAGCGGTTAGCAGGGGCGCCGCAAGTTACAGCCATAATATCGGCGCTGGTTCGAACGGCACGCTCACCTATGGTCCTAGTGGTAGAACAAGTCTTCTCGGATAAGGACTAAACCGTAGGTCCAATGGCGCGTGTGCACTATAAAAAACCCAGTACATCCTTCGAGACGAGTCAGGGATACCCCGGCCCGGGATACTGGAACAGACATCCCCTCTGGTGGGAGCACGGACACGAATAGACCCTTAGGGGTGAAGAAAGTCATTGATCAAGTTCCTAGTCCACATATAAAGCGCCCTGGGCATCTTATGTGAGATGGATATGGCGCTATAAAAAAGTACATTGTTACTATTATTATACGTTCGATTGGATTGGATTTTGGATTAGATGTCGTCACGACATAATAAATCAGCATCATATTAATCCTTAAAAATGATAGTGTCCTCAACTTTCTAGTAAATCTACACTGAAGAACTTCAAGTGCATTTAAGCCCTGCTTTCCAACAAGTCTTCGCTCTGCGCTATCGAAAAACTCATCTAGGTTTCTGAATCTGAATATATCACATTGTTTGCCTGTGCAGCGCCATCGTATTTTGATGATTACATACATACGATGCTGATTATTGTTGTGTTATCAGTGGCGGATGCAAGGGTTGGGCGGGGCAGCCGGCCCTATTCCCTGTAATTTTTTAAAAATTTTAAAAAATTAATGAGAAAAATAGAAAATTACATTCAAACTTTTCCGGCCATAATCGTAAATTTTCTTACCCCAATTATAGTGGGGCTGAGGTGGTATAGACGCTCCATCTGTCAAACTCCCTCCCTGGGCTTTCTCTATTACAAATTCATGGATCGCTACTGGTTATGGTGATGAGACGGTATGGGGATTAAGAGAAGATGGGGCCTGTGGGGTAAGTTTACACCACCGAAACAGATTATGGGTATCTCCTGTTCTAGATCCCCTTTGATACCGGGACGGGCAAATGAGATGCTACATGTTTAAAAAATTGAAAAAAAGTGTCACAAAAGGAAAAATAAGGAACTTGCAAATGAAAGGCTAGAATAGAATAGAGTAGACCACACTTTTAAGTTTAAATTTGTGTTTTAGAGAACTGAGTTTTACATATCTATTCTGTAATCGAATAGTCTACTTTTATTTCTGTTGTATGTGAAGAAAACAAATATTTAAAACATAACAATATAAAGAACTATTTTTTGCCAGAATATATAATCGTTTCTCCATCTTGCACTATTATCTTGGGAGTTTCTTCAGCATCCATTGTAATGATGTGTTACACTATGCTGCGCTGAATAAAAGTAGTTGCATGCATGATGGACGACTCTGTTGAGTAGTTATTAATTGGTGTCACAAGTGGGATATTTTGAAACTAAGGCTCAAGAAGTCGAAAGTCCGTCATACAACCACCACAACCGTTAAAGAAGAATCATGCTACAGATTCGGAAACGATTGACGAAAATTGAATAATATTAATGTAGAGCCTAACTATAAATATACCGGTACCTCTGTAATGAGATTTATTTTGCTTTATGATATGTGTATGAGAATGAGATCAAAATTGTAGTTAAATTTTATATCTATTCCGTTTAGCAGTCATAAAAGTGGAATAGTTTACGTGGAAGCTCAGAAGGAAACTGCAAAGAAGCCAACATGGAAGTGTCCGGTAAAGTAGCATTGATTACTGGTGCAGCTGAGGGTCTTGGAAGGGCTTTTGCTGAAGAACTGTTGAAAAAACAGATCAAGGTTCGTACTAGTGTGAAGCATATTCCGTATTTATGATATGAAAATAAATAAATAAAAAAATAAAAAAATATAGTGTCTACATGACCATAGGGAGGATGCAATAGATATGATTGGAATGGAATTAATTTATCTCTATTCAGAGTACATTTCAATATTTTAAGAAAAACAATATCACTTTCTAAAGATTGAATTTTCATTTTCACCATTTTTATATTATTTATATGTTTACTTCAGTTTATTCAATCAATGGATCTATAAGGCGAATAATACAGCTGATACACCAATAAAAAAGACCACTGATGTGAAGCAAGCAAGCGAAGTGGGTGCGAGACAAAGTGCCATCTTTGTAGTCAGTGTATGTGTGGGTGTGTTTGTGTGTGTATTTGAGTGAGTCATGTGCGACTCTTTCACTCTTTTTTTAACTTCTTGTATTATATAGTATAGTCGCGCTGGCAGGTGTTAACGAATACCTCGATCTTATAGCCACTTCATGAAGGAATGAGATGAGTTTTCCTGTTTACTGTTTTAGTGCTACCATTTATCCGAATACAGTGATGCGCCATGCGTTCTACTCTTTCCATTATGACAAGCAAAATCTTCTGCTTTTTTCACTTCAGTTGCTCTGCTTAGGCCTATCTTTTTTAGAGACCAGTTGCTCAATATTATTCTAAATACTACTTAATATGCATTTATTAGGATATGCATATGAAAATCGTTCGTCTGTCTTCTGGTTGTTAACAAAGTGTTGTGATGTCTGTATTGTAAATTTTGTATCATATATACTCCAGTTTATATTTTTATTTTTTAATTTTGAGATCTTACCATATTCCCGTTCTTGCTTTTAGGCTGTCGGTATTTTAGATATTCAGAAATCAAAAGGAGAAGCAACCCTAAAAGAACTGGCCAACGAATATGGCAATGAGAAAGTTCATTTCATACATTGTGACGTTTCAGATAAACAACAATTAGAAGGTAAAACATTGTTGAAAACTTTAAAAAGATGATTTGTTAATGATCAAAAGATGCATGTTATATCTAAACTTATATGAAAAACTATATCTTTCTCATGCTGATCCGGTGTCTGAAATATTTTAGATGCTTTCAGTGAAATTAAAAACCAATTTGGACAAATTGATTTGGTGTGTAACAATGCTGGAATTGCTAATGAAGCCAACTGGGAAAAAATGGTCGAAATAAACCTGGTAAGTTGACACAAACATTACTTAACTAATTTGTTTAACAACGTTTTAATTTTAGTTTTTTAGTTTATTGATTAGTTGTATAGCATTGGAATATCAGAGTGATCTCTATAAATAATTGTATTATTTCTTAGGCTATCAACCAATCGATTGATCGATCGATCAATCAGCCAATCAATTAATCAATCAATCGTTCCATTTATACTGCAGCATTCCAACATGCGTTGCTCGTGGTGCGGTTCCAAAAAAAGAGACTATTAAGGAGGTGTGTCTTGAATACCTTAGTGACTTAAAACTGTCAAGTGAAGGTGATTGTTCAATATAATAAACATAATTATTATAATTATATTTGTTTCTATATAATTTGTTGCATTTCATATATTTTCAGATTGCAGTTATTCGAGGGAGTCACTTAGCTATCAAATATATGAGTAAAGCAAATGGCGGCAGAGGAGGCGTTATTGTAAATATCGCCTCATTAGCTGGTCAGTAGCAAAATCAATTTTAATATTTAAAAATATCGAGCAAATAGTTGGAAATTATAATTTTTTTTCGAATACTGTTTGCATCATTCTTGTGTTTTTAGGACTTCGAGATGTACCATTCTGTCCTGTATATGCTGCCTCAAAGCACGGAGTCGTGGGGTTAAGCCGAAGCCTAGCGGTTCGTAATACTTTTTTTTTCTTATTTTTATTATGAGTTAGACCACCAAGGTTGGCCTAGCCATTATTAATAGAATTTCCATTACCGTCAAGAAAATATTGACGTTGAGAATATCGAGTGAAGGGCATTGGAAATTTCCCAAAGCCAAAGGAGAACTTAAACAGTGGAAGTAGCATTTGAGACCGATTTGTTAGATTTCTCATTGCGGTCAGTCCCGATCTCACATATTGGCCCACAACTACAATAAAGGAGACAAGTATGGGAACACATTAGGCCTCTACAATTAACGTTTGCGGTTTTTACAGACGCAGTTCCGTTTCACTATCAACTTCTGTATAGTTATTCATAGGCATATTTATATAACATCAAAAAATGGGGGAAAAATGATCAATAACAACATAAGCGCTCCTAAATTTACCGTATATTGGCTGTAACGTCAATGGTTTATTATCATTTTTCTATATGTTTAGGCTAGCCCTATGCTAAAGTCAGATAGTATACGACTGAATGCTCTCTGCCCATCGTATACCGACACCGCTTTAATCACTCCAGAAACAAAGGAATTTTTAAGCAAATTACTGAGTAATTTCAATGTTCAACCGTGAGTTAAGTTTAGTTACTATTTATAATATGTACAATAAGAGTAGATGTAAACCTACACCTTGGCCCCGTTGGGCTTAGACCAATTTTTGATTGAATTAATCTAACGAAATATCATCAAGCGTAAGGTTTAAAACTATGCACTCTCCAATTCGAGACCACCTCTAATTCCGAAACCACTTTTTCAAAGAACAATCTTTAATCTTTTAACACAAACCTAACCCACCAATTGGGAACAAATCTAGACACCACGGGCCAAAATTTCATGTTGGTCCCAACGTGGTCTCGAAGGAGGGCGACTGTAGGCTTGTAATTCTCAACTTATAGACACTAGAAATGTCGCAGCTATGTTTATGTTGGAAATTCTTTAAAATGGTAATTCAGGCAGTGTAGCATCTAACTATTCTTTGAGCCTTTCTTTCAGAGTGTCTATTGTTGTAGAGGCGTTTATGAAGTTGGTTGAAGAAGGTCGGGACGGCCAAGTTATGCGGGTAACACATACCAACGGGATAGACCTACAAGAGTACGAGGAAATACCAATATAAAATGACAGATATCTTTGTGATACAGATCTTGCTTTATGTATCTTTATTTGATTGTTATTGTATACAGTACCACCACAATATTTATTTTGCTCAGTTGCCAAGCAGGCCACAGACGCTAGATTATTCCTTTATATGGCCACGAGGAAATAGACAACTATACAGTATAAATAACAATTATGAGATTGTGCTATGAGAATCATATTGCTTTCAGTGGCGGATACATCATTTCTTGCAGGGGTGCGACCACGGTCGAAGGGTTTTGGGGTGTTTGAAAGTGAAAAAAGTGAAAAACATCCGAATAAAAATAAATCATAATAAAACAAATAGATCATTGTACAAATCAAGAATATTAGTCAAATTAAATGATTCAACACTTGGTTGTTAATGATATTTTTTGGTGCTGCTGGGAAGGGGATGTTGGGAGCGGGGCGCCTCTTTTGCCACTGGCCTAGATTTAAGAATTATTATTTAGGCGACGGGATAGCCATCAATACAAGAAAATACGTTCACATATTTGGGGAAAAAATGCAATTGCTGATTCGGTTATAATGAATGAAAATTAAACAGAATCACCACTGGTTTTGTATCGATACGTAGGCGACTGTAACGTACTGTAGTTTCTAAAAATAGCCAGAGAAATGACAAAGATGTGACATATAGGAAATATCGAAGTTAATTCACATCAAGTGTTCTTTACATACAGAATACATAGGTCTAAATGGTTTAGTTATTGCGACACTGTGACTATTATTAAACCGTGTTGCAAAACAGATTAACTTAGTATTTCGTTTCCACTAATTCCAAAATAATAAGTCCTAATTAATGGTGTTTATCTTTAGGCATTATCCTGTGTTATTGATACTGTGCTTAGGCTAATAATATGATAGATTACGTCCCGACTAGAAGAAGAGTAGGCATATTGTCATAGATATAATACGTTATGTATGGTCATAAGCTTCCATGTGGTGAATTTTTTAAATAGAACGATTGTTGTGAAATATTTATTTATGGGTCAAGTTTATGGTATTAAACAACCTGAGCTAGAAAACTATTTTTTAAAATACTCAATAAGACTGAATAAAAAAAGCACGTGACATTTAAAGTTTCAAGGGTTGTATATTCTTGAATATCCAAATATGCTATTACTTGTTATTTTTATTGCTGATCGTTCTCATTTTCAATACAATTTGATGTCATTTTTATCTCGTTCACATTCGAAACTCCTCAGTGGGCCAGTGGCGGCTCTAGGATATATTTTTTGGGGGATGAGACAGGGGGACTTGGGCTGGTAGGCCCGAGCTGGGGGAAGGGTTTGAGAGGGTATTCCCCCTCGCAAATGAGATTTTTTTTTTTTTTTTTTAAGAATAGGAACCTTTGGATGGCCAGAAATGACACTCCTTTCATGACATGTGTTGTCTTGGCGTTGGCATATTTTTATATATTTTTTAGTCCGACTGCCCGAGCTCTGTCCAATGGGGGGGGGGGGTTGACGCCTGACCTGTCCGGTTGGGGGCTTAATCCCCTGCTTCCCCCTCCCCCCGCTCGCTGGCGCCGCCACTGCAGTGGGCAGAGATCGACTCTGCACCTGTCTGATGAGTTTCCATGCTAGTTTGACACTCCGGATGGCTTGTTTTCCTTCCATAGGTACCGTATAGGTCTATTGGCTATGCCTATCGTAAAGTATTTTTGATCAAGAAAGTAATAATATAATCCAGAGTCCAAAGTATTTTTAGATATCCTAGAGAATTTTTGACGGCTTACAATAGGTGAATTGAAATGGATGGTGTCAAAAATTTGCCCACAGGCCAAATAAATATGAATTTATACCCTGACACCCACAGTGCCGTGAGAATTTTTGACTGTAGGCAGAACTTGACTATAATTGTTTAAAATATCAAACGCATGGGAAGTTGCTAAGGCAGGGCGTCAGGGGAATTTTCACGGGAAAAATTCCGCATAAAGTGTGGGTTTACCCGATTGGATGGAGATAAACAGTAATCGATCTCCATATTTCAACAAAAAAAATCTCACAAAGTGTACTAAATTAATTATTAAAATGGAAAAAGAAAATATTAATTAGTAGGTCTATCAAAATAAATAGGTCTTAAGTATATAGTTTTACTGATAAGGCCCAGCCAGATGAGTCCTCCAACAGGGCTGATTTAGTTGTTTGTGTAAGAGGGGTACATTGAATGAAATAGTTTGACGGCCTGAGAAGGAGATCTGGAACGTTTTTTCCCCCTGAAAACATTTTGTTTCCTAGATCCTTTTAATTCTTCAATTCTTGTCTTTCTTCTGAATTAACAGATTAACTTTATGGTTATTTTAAGAATTAGAAAGAGATTAGTTCAACATTAGCCAGTCTTCATGGACCTTGTCCAACTCGGCTTTTCTCATCTAAGGCCCTTAACTTAGGCCTCCCTAGAGACATCTGCTCTCAATCGAGACCTAGACAAAAATTTTCCACCTTATCTCCCAGGGTCCAACATTATGACGTATTTCCCTTTTAAATATGCATGTACTTAATTAATATGCACATACTTTTTAGTGTCCCTCTAGAGTTCCATTCTCAACATGATGATAATAGCAATAAGAATAATATCATTAATAACAACAGTAAGAACAATACAATATAGTAATAATAATAATAATAATAATACATTCGAATCAAGTCAATTGTGACATATATATATTCACGTTCTTCAACGTGCACATGAGCCATTTTGCACACGGGCCAACGAAGATGGTGCACTTTGAAACTTGCATTTTAGCCCTCTAGCTGAAACACAATGAGAGCAGTAATGGGGATTGAACCGGGACCAAGAGATCTCCACGGTTCAGCGCACACACAGTGACTCCACCAGCTTAGCCGACTGAGCTAAGCTGCTCTCATATCATTGACAATTAACATTGAATAAACAAAAATAAACTGCGTCTACATAAATAGGTCCTATGCATAAGTTGTCACCTCATAGGCCTATATCAGTTGGTAAGGCAGTCGAATGGTAGTCGGTTCGACTTTTACGGGTTTTCTAGGCCCGTGAATTCCAGGATCCGCCCTTGTTAAATGCCAAGGCACTGTATCACAATTACATTTACAGTATATCTACAATTGAAATTTATGATTTGCCCTCGAGGTTAATGAATGCATTGCGTTTGCAATTAACACATTACATTGTTCCTATATTATTTTCATAATTACTCTACATTGGTTGGTAATCGATTTACGAATTTCCATAAAAATCAAAAATAAATTAGTCATCCAAAACTTTTATTTCTATTTGTGTTTTATTGGAATTGATACACTTAATCTAATTTATTCTCTTATTTATTTTTTCAGGGGTTTTCCGATTTTTTTTTTCAAACAACAAAGCGGAAATAATAACAATAGATTGTTCGATAATTAAAAATTAGCGTTGGAGGAACACATAAATAAACGTCTACAAATCAATACTTCACGGTCTAATAGCATTGAAATAGGCAGACACACACCCATTTTATACTTCTAGTGTTTCAAAAGAGAAATGTTATCTGATAATGAACAAATAAAAACTGTCAACGCACGATGTGGTGGCGGTATTGTTACAGAGTAGTGTTTAGGTATACACCCCCCATAGATTGTTCAAAAATTAAAATATTAGCGTGGGACGAGCACAGAAATAAACGTCTAAAAATACGTCACGGTCTAATAACATTGAATAAACACACATTCATTTTATACTTCTAGTGTTTCAAAAGAGAAATGTTATCCGATAATGAACAAATAAAAACTGCCAACGCACGATGATATTATGGCGGTATTGTTACAGATTAGTGTTTAGGGGGGACCACCCTCCATTGATATTTGTGTATATTGATTGGTGGCCCTATAAACAATTTAAGAACTTTTACGTGTGAACTGTGTGAACTACATTAATGGGTTCAATTGAAGAATAGTGATACCTCAAATTACAGGCCACTTCAAGGGCGTCGATTGGAGCTTGAAAGTGGGGAGGGGAGACAGACGAATGGTAAAGGGAAGTATAGGATAAAGGCTGGTGCCTGGGGACGCCTAGAGTCCGGTGGGGTTCAGGGGAAAAGGCCAAGTTGGGTTCCCAGAAGCTCCGGTGTTTTAGCTTCTTAAGTCGTATTTAACTGATATTAAGAGTAACAATTTACAAATCGGTGTTTGATTCGCAATATTTCTCCTGACGCAAAAAATCCATCGGAATAACAATTTACAATTCAAATTTCCACACTACGCCAACATGAACAGTGGTTAACTGATAATCAATATTCCACTTACATATTTTTTGCAGACTAACATTCATTAACATAATGCTTTATCTTAGTCATTCGTAACTGTTGTTCTTTCCACTCGCAGTGGGGTTTTAACTATAGACGAATGGTGAATAGTGGAGTGGGGGTGGGGGGAAGGAAATGATTTTCCTCCCACTTAAATATTTGGAGGCGTGTCCCCCACCGATCGACGCCCATGGGCGACTTTGGTTTTGTATGCAGAGGAAATATCACAATTTCAACCTTGCACTCTGGAATACAAATATAGTACAGTACCGGTACATCGTAATTGATTTAAGCCTACCGTACATTAATTTATGTTTCAAATTTCATAACTACCCAAAATGTTTGGAACTCTCGCAATTTAAGAACTAATAATGGGGAAAATGTTTGTTCTATTTTGTGGTGGAATCACTCCATTTATTCATCATAATAATACATAACTAAGTGATAAATAAATAAGTTCTGTTACATTTTTTACCTATTTTATCAATCTTTTTATTGGCTATTTTATTCTGATGTCGTCTTTGCCTTTGTGCTGTTTTGTTATTTATTGTATGTTCGTTTGGCCAGGGGGTTTAGAGGATACCCACACATTGTGTTGGGCTCTCAGCCCATGGTATGTCCTATTGGCAACCCTCTTGCCATTTTCTGATTTGTTGTCCCGAATATGTAATAAATAAATAGGCCTAAATAAATAAAAAGTTATTATTATTATTATTATTTTTTTTTTTTTTTTTTTTGGAAAAACCATTGGAATAAAAGCGGAATACTTACTCGGGCGTTTCGAATTTATCACAATTCTTTTTCAACTGACTGAAATAGGTGTTACACATCAGTGGTCAGGACATCATCAGTTGGTCGATAAATATCCAGTCAATTGAAAAAGAATTGTGATACAATTCGTAAGTACTCCGTTTTTATTCCATTTTTTTTTACAAAAAAACTGGTAATATACTGAAACCAGATGATTTGAATAATGAATATATTACATATTATGTTCAATATACATACATGGGCGGTGCTAGCGGGGGACCCAGGGGAAGGCAAAGGATCCCCGGTCGGGGAACTCTTGACCCCCTGTTGGGGAATTTCCAGCAAGTTCATCGGGGAAAAAGTACAATTTAGGTATGCCTGACTAAGCTGTCAAATGTTAGGGATTAAAAACTGTTAAGTGCGAGCAGCACGCTACGGGTACCGTATGTGCGAGGTGTTGTATACTATCGCGATCCTATGGGTTGCTGTGGTGCGCTAGATCTTCCCTGACAGGGGACTGGTACATGCGACAGGTGGTTGGTACCTGCGACAGGTGGTTAGTACCCCCGACAGGCGGCATCTTACCTTGCATGGTTTTCTATGAAATTATCCAAATAAAAAATAGCATAATCAACACAATTTTCCCCCAACCGGGGGGTGGGGTGGTGGTGGCCCTTGTCGGGGAGCGTGGACCCCTTGTCAGGGTCCTGGACCCCTCGACGGGGAATTCCTGGCGCCGCCCCTGACTTACAGTAGATTTGGGTTGTTTTTGTGTCTATGCCCCATCGGGGGCAAAGACACTATTTTGTTGTCTGGCAGTTAAAGATGGCTGAAAGTGTAAATCCGATGGAGGTGCATGATGCTCATGTGTTGCCTTATTACTGCAGAAAAGTAAAAACAGCAAACGCTCCCGCAGGGAGCCTATTTTGTTTATACACTATTTGTTAATCTTATCATAGTTCATTCCATGCTTCCATCGTGTATAATATATTTCTTTTAGATCGTAATGGGGACATTGCATCCTATATGAACCCACTTCATAGATTCACCATTGCCACTTAATAGCATGATTCTAGAAACAGGTTTCCCCAAGGTAACACTATATGATGTAATAAATCATAATTTATGTAATGAATCATGATTATGTGATCAATACACCTGCAAAATTAGAAGCCAGCGACCCAAGAAGCACCCGGAAATGTTTTAACACTCATTTAGTATAGTTTTAACACCAAGATATGCACAGAGATATTTCTAGAAAGTATTCAAATTAGAAAAAAAATTATTTTTTGTAAAAGTACACGATAAATAAAATTAGCTTGGATTCAAACAGGTCAGTGGAATGCTCGAACAGATGATAAATGTGACAATTGAGACGGCAGAAAAGTTAAGGGAATTCCCCTAAAACGTCCATTCGCAGTAAGTTCCCAGGCAATAATAATTCTAATTCTTTATAGCTTTAGAGTAGGCCTAGTATACAGTAGTTTTTGTCTTGTAAATCCATACAGTTGTAGGTCTAATTTATATGCATTCGTGAATTTTGCTTGAATTCAAAGCCCATTTGTCTGCTTAAATTTTTTATTGTAATTTGGTTTTTCGTTTCATTTACATTTTTGCACTTTGTATATGCATTAGTTTGTATCAAGTGCGTCAATTGGTGGCCTAAATAAAGTGTTAAATGACAGTAAGGCCTTAATAGAAGATATTATGTTTGAAATATTAAATATATCAAGAATGACAAATGTAAGTCCGAAGACTTAAATTTTCATTGGTGAATTGGGCAGTATACCGGCAGACAACCATCTAAAATCTTTTCAAATGAATGTACTATGTTCTTTAACAAGCACAAGTGCAAACAACCAAACAACCAACCAACGGCTTCAACGTCTCATCAGAAAGACAATGGGCTACTGAAACTTGCATTTCAGCCCTCCACGTGAAACACAATGAGAATGGATTTGAACCGGGGAGCAAATTCTTCACGATTTAGCGCAAACAGTGACTACCACATATTTTTCCGACTGAGCTAAGCTGCACAGATACGAACCTATGGAGATCAAACTTTAAGGTAACAACTTGAAAAACACAGAGAAAAATAGAGAAATCAACTTTGTAGCGTGTGGTAAGTTGGTAAAGTAGGCCTAACCAAAAAGTAACTTGAAGACTTTGGATCAGATCGAACGAGTGGGAGCCAGGCTGCTTTATGTTTGAAATCTCGACAGTTTTTATCATATTACGTTTTGTTCCGAGATACATTACAGCTTTAATTGTTTCCTTGTACAACATGATATTATGAATAATTGTAATAAGAAAATTAAGATAAATATTTTTCTCAATATGTCACAGATGCAAAAATAATGTTTCTTAATGAGCAATTCAGTGTTATAATAGACCGTTTCGGAGTGTCAATCAAACTTAACAACTGACCAATCAGAACAGAGCCAGGAATACGCGCGTTTTTACATGCACACGTGTTGTCTCACAAACGCACGCGTTTATGTATGTTTTTAGACTCGTTTTGTGTGACGTCAGCAACAATACATCCAAGAGGCCGGTCTTAAAACTCCATTAAGCAGTTTAGTTTTCACTAATTTACTGACTTTTTTATCATGAAAATCTTTAAATTCATTACCAGCCAAAATGTTAATGTCTTAGCAATTGGAACAGTAGTATTATTTATTTACCTGTTTATGAACCTTTAAGGAGTGCCAATCAAACTTAACTGTCCAATCAGAACAGGGCCAAGAATACGCGCTTGTCCCATAAACAAAAGGGTTATCACTACAGACCACATGTTTTTATGTACTGGTACGTTTACGCTGTGGTTTTGTGGGACCTAGCAACAATATCCAAGGAGCGGGGCTTAGCGGAAAATAATACTTAATACTGCTGACCTTACAAAAATACCATCAATATATTAAAAATCTGTGGCCATTAAATTACATTAGATAATGAAAGATCCGACACATTCTCTACACTCTGCTTACAATTACAACAGATTAGCAGATTAGGCATCAGAATTTTTCCCCCAAGAACATCGCATTGTAGATATAGAAACTCATTTGTGCCAAATAGAATCCATCTTTTTAATTAATGTGCAAGTAGGTTTTAATTCAATCTCGTAATTTTAACAGAGTTTTAACAGTTTTACAGATCTTAGAAATGTTGCTCGTTTTTAAAGTTTCTTCACGATTTTTTTCTCCTTTTAGTATTTGATGTCTATTTCTAAGACTGTATTTTTATTGGCATTGTAACATGGTGTTTATATAAATTTCTTTTCTACCTTTTAGATCTTGCCAGGAAATTCAATGTTCTGTTTATATACTTCGTATTACATACAATAAATTTGATTTAATCTTGAAAAGGTCCCTTTCTCATTCTAATTCTAATTGAATGTAGTTACATAAACCTACTAAACACAGAAAATATTGATTCATATTGTTCAAGTTTATTATATCCCAAAAATAGGCATCATATTTTTTAAAGAAATAATTATATTAAAAAATAAACATTAAATACAATTATATAATTATTATTTAATTCCTCATGAGTAGAAACACAAAAGTATGCTGCAGCATTGACCCGGAGAATCTTTGTTAAATGCAATATTTTGACACGAAAACAAGTTTTTCTATTAGCACTCTATCTTCATTCTGACGACATAACTATATACTCTCTATAACCTGTGAACTTCTGAGCTCATGACCCCTTGACCTGTTTTATCATTTTTGCCATCATGTCCCACTGATCACTGGTAACCTATGAAAAAAAATAAATTTTGATCACAACTATTTTAGTTTTACCAATCAATCTTCAGTATTTTGATCTTATCAATATTTCATCAATTCTATTCAAAATTGCAATTTGATTCAAGGGTGAATCTCTCCAATTACGGCCCCCGTCCTTTAGATACATCATTGAAATTTATTGTGTGAATGAAAGCTTGTGTATTTTTAATTATTTTAGTCTGTATTAAGTGTTCTTTTCAATGGTTATCTTTTAATAATAACCTATATTAAACACTATTAAATATTTCTGCCAGGACTATCAAATTTTATTTGAAAAAAAAAAATTATATGCCTAAATATGGTCATGATGGCTATATATAGGCACATCATGACTACATAAGGGCATACAGCAATTTTGACAAAAGCATTATTCATCAACCACTATCAGTTCACTTCTTTCAAATACCGTCTTTTCCTGTCAATCAATTGTTCATACCAAATTTAGTAACCACAACTTTATTCTTCATTGATCATGCTATTCTGACACTGATCTCTTTGGTTGGGTTTCTGGACCTATTTTGGTATTGTATAAGTATTTGTAAATATAGACTTATTATTCCTGATACGGTAAAAATAATGAATTGTGAGAGTGTGTTGACTTGTACAATAGATACGATACCAATAAATAAAGTGAAACCTATAGAGGACCTTATTTGTGAATCAAACTTAAATACAATGCCAAATACTGAGGTCCTTATTTTTGCTGCCAAAAGAATAAAATACAATGCAAGATATTTTGGTCCTTATATGCACTACAAAAATAAACACAATGCAAGGTATGGAGGCCCTTCAACATAAATACAATAAAAACGAGACACGTTCTACTTCAACGTTCTAAAGAGGCCCTTGATATGAGCTACAAATATAAAGAAGATACTGTAATCCCTTAATCTGAGCAATAAACATAAACATAAATGACAATGAGGCCCTTAAGTTGATATATAAAAATAGAATTAAATAAAAAAGAGGCCCTTAGGCTCAGGTATAAACATAAAAATAAATGAAATGAGGTAATTAATGAGTCAAGTCACAAGGATAAGTGACATAAGGGTAGCTTTACAATGCAACAATGAAAAATATAGAGGCCTTTAATTTCAAAAACATTTAATACACTCCAAGACAAAAAATTAAAAAAAACATTATTGTTTTCTTATTAGCAAACAATTTTACCAAAAACATCCAGACAGAGGAGAAAATAAAAATAACATTTTGTTGGTAGGTAGTAAACAGTGCTGAAATAGGATGGTTTAATGCTTTAAATTTATATAATTAGGAAGAAATGTGGCAAAGACAAGCCAAACCAGTCACTCGTCGGAAAAATCAATTTTTAGTTATTATTAGAGTGTTTAACAGTAAAATGAGAGTTATAAAATGGTAAAAGAATCATTTAAATCCGACACTTCGTTATGAAGCTACACGAGTTTAAACATACAGCTGTTTAAAGAACAATATTTGAGAAATCAGTCTTTAAATTTACGATTTCAGGCATTTCTTAGGCAGAAACCAACACCAAATAGTTAAAAATTGTTGTTTTAACATTGAAAATGAGGAAAATAACAGCATAGCATGATGTATAGATATATAAAGGTTAGTTTAGTGCAATAAAATAGATTTCCAAAATTTTGACATTTCAGCATGTTTTGGCCATTATCTCCAAAACAGGATTTGCGACGAGTGACTGGTTTGGCTTGTCTTTGCCACAAATATATATATATCATATTTTTGGAGATTTCAAGGCAGCGGCGGGCTTAAAAAAAAAGAAAGAAAAAAACATTTTTTTTTTTTTAAATTTCCATTTTTTTGTGGCGGCGGGTGCGCTAATTGGCCAAAAATAAAATTTTATTTTTATTTGAAATCATCATCATTGGCAGGCGGCGGGCTCTAAGCAAGTTACAAAAAGTCTTGGTTCAATCATATTTAAGGAGAAACTTACTTCTGTCAATTTATTGAACATTCCCGAGCCGTAGGTCATGTCACCTCCATCGAGACAAATGACGGCACCGTTCATCCAGCTTGTATAATCGCTAACCATGTATGCTGCTAAGTTTCCAATTTCGGCAACCTCACCTAACCGACCAAGTGGAATACGTTTCAACATCTCTGCTGAAAACTTACCTGTAGGGTCTAATCGGCTAAATGCTCCCTATAAGTGAATTAGAAAAAACCCCCTATAAGTGAATAAGAAAAAAAACAACTAAACCAATTAGTTTAAATTATGCAACAACTAATGACAGAGCCTGCGAATTGTCTTCAGTGCAGGAAAAAAAAATATTCAGATTAAATTCATTTTTCATATAACCAACTCATACAAAAGGATTATATAGAAAAGCAACCAGGTGTTTCTATGGTTATTATTATTATTATTATTATTTGAGGTATATTTATTCAATACTCATAAAATACATACATAGCAGCAACATGGTTAAATAGGCTCTCAGCAGGAGCGTGTGTCTATGCCTTATACTGCCTTACAGTACATGTATTATGTTTACTAATAAAGTATTTATGCAGTTCTTTCATGTCACAAAGCATTTGTATCATGCACAAGAGTACATACAAGTGTGTAAACACTAAACCAAAAAAAAAACTGCAGTTCAAATTATTAATTAGACATATTTTACTATTTTTAACAACTGGATAATCTAAAAGCGGTATCTTTGGGCTCACCATCTGTCATCCGTCCATTTCTGAACCCTTTCCAAGGTGACAAATTTATTAGTGTAATGAAATATCTAATATTAACAAAATTAACTTAAATAAATATTATACGTAACTTAACAGGAAATGGTTGTATTATCTTTTGAAAGGAAATACAAAATATTATTTGTTCATAAACGGTAATACTGAAAGTATTCCCCTATTTGTGTTTGTTGTTTAGACTACACAGCCCAGCTGAGTAATAATAATCAGCGTACCTTAGTTTCGATTGGACCTGGTTGAATTACGTTGAATCTCATGCCATAACGGCCCCATTCAGATGCTAATGATCTGCAGTGAAAATAATATCAAAATCGAATCATAAATATTAAAATTTATTATTCAGAATTGAATATATGGATGAGGCATTCAGGGGATATATATGTTAAGCTCACTGTGTCTGTGAGTATTAACAGATTCCACTTATAATAACATAGTTTCTCCAGGTATCGCCCCCACACCATAACTTTTTAGAAACACTCATGGAAAATGATGCACTTGGGAATAAGCCCACCTCAAATTTCAAAGGCTTAGAATGGAAATTCTGCAAGTTGTTGGTCTCAAATATACCAATTCTATAAGTATATATGAAATACATTGCAATGTTATTTAGCAGCAAAATGCTAGCTAGGCCTAGCCCTGGTCTCTGTAGACTTCATTTGAGAGACTTAGTTCAGTAATGTTTGATTTTAGTATTTAAGTTTCATGGATTTTACATCTGATTTTAAAAGCATGAATGAATATGGTAAATTGTTTACATTGTGTTCATATGTTGCTAGGCAGCATACCTAATTTAAATATAAATATACATAGGTTCTTTTTTGCTTAGGTGAGACTTTTTCATACATTATACATTGTTTAGCGAACCCTCCGACCGTCAATAATGGTGATTTCGAATAAAAATAAAATTTCAGCCAGTTAACGCACCGTCAACTATGAAAAAATAACACTTTATGTTTATTACGCCCTCCACTCCTCTGAAATCTACAAAAATAAGATTATATATATTTCTTCCTTAATTACTGTATATAAATTAAAAGCATTTATCAATCTCATTACTACACTGTTTACATTTATCATTAAAATTTAATTTTGATTTCCTCCTCTGCCTAGGGCCTAGTGCTTTTGGCAAAAATCATTTTGCTAAATAAGAAAACAAAATTTTATTTTATATTTTCCGCATTCCTCTGACGACCGTAAAAAAAAAAAAAAAGCTAAACAACGTATTAAAAAAGCCTCGTCCTATTTATCCTAGCATTCATCTCTAATTATCTCATTTTCTTCACACATATTTAAGTGTTCTTACAAGCTTAGTGCTTCTACGCCTGACTTGGCAGCTGCACTTGGTGATACAAAGCCAGATCCATAATTTGTATAAGTCGTAGTGATTGACAGAAAGGCAGCACCTACAAATTCAATCACATTATAATGATAATAGCAATATGAATATATATTATTATTATTATACAAATATTATTATTGAATAAATGACAGCAAAATAAAATTGAAAAATTAGTAATATTAATACAATATAGTAATGATAATAATATTGATGGTAAAACTGAATGAAAATAAAAATAGTACATATACAGATAAACTGTATTGTCATTCACATTGTGATTGAAATGCAGTTTCCATGACAGCTACAGTGTGGTGGTAAAAAGATAATAAAAACTTTAAAGCCAGGCTATGGAGGGAAAAACAATTTGTGATATGTTGTAGAACTGATTTTTCTAATACACAAAATGGGTGTTTGACGAAAAACTTGTTTATTGTATATGAGATACAAACTGAAGCAAAAAGGGGCATAATCAACCTTTTTTCGGCCTTTTTCTTAAAGTTTTTAAATATTTAAAAACCTGTATCTCATTAACCATTCCTGAGTTTTTCATCTAATACCCTTTTTATGTCTTAAAAAAATCAGTTGTACAACATATCAAAACATTTTATTCCTCTGGAGTCTGGACTTTAAATATAAACACAATTGCTTTTCATGTAGGCTAAAGGAAAAAAAACAGAAGTATTCAAAGTAAAAGAAAAAATACGTAGAAGAGACACACTGAACAATGAATGATCTGTTTAAAGTTAAATTGCTTATAAATCAATATGAGACATCTCTTAAAAATCTTTCTTGAAATTTTTTTTTTTTCACATCCAACAGCAAGTGCATAACTTGCTAAATATAGGAAGAAATGATCTTCTATAAAGTCTCTTTATGGGCCTAGGAAGTTGTTTTTCGTTAAGAGAGAGAAAAAAAAGTGGTGTCTAAAATCATTTAAATCTGGAATTAGAACTAGCAACAGCTGCTCTACTTCATAGAAAACATGCATCATTTCCCAGCTGACAAACTGTATCTTGGTATGAAAAACTTGATACCTTGGTTAGCCTTGATAAGCCTTTTTCCGATATCTAGCGTTACATAAGCTGTACCGTTGAGGACTATGTCGACAACCGTCTTCCAGGCGTTTGGCGACAACCTCTCTGTAAGGTAACCAATCAAAGTAAAGGTTAATAAGTAAAATAGTTTTGAGGTTATAATTCTCCCTGATGAGAGCATACCAACTTTGGAGGGGTCCAAGGAGTGAAGACCCAGAAGCTATGACAATTTAGGCTTATTTAATAATAATGATAATTTACACAAATTCATAAAAAAGGATGAGAAAATTCCCTTGATCTTCAAACAATTTAAGAAGACGAGAGAGAAAAAATTACCTGTTGGAGATATGAAGTTTCCTGCAGCGTTATTGATAACCACTTGAGGTAAGCCAGCCACTTCAACGCAATTGTCAACAGCTGCGGACACAGCCTCTGGGTCACGTACATCGACGGAGAATGCATGGACTTTGTTTCCTGTCTTTTCTGATATTTCATCGGCTGTTTTTTGAAGAACATCCAACTTCCTGCAGCAAATAGAATAAACAAGATTTACATTTTACAATGTATTTAATAAACTTCTCACAAATGCACAAATACAAAAGTGAAGGAGATGTGCTGAACACCTCCACACTACAAAGGCCCGCTCCATACAGTACAAATACAAAAATAGAAATCTGGATATAAAAAATGACAGCAGAAACATGAAGACAATAAAGGAATAAGAAAAATCGTAAAAAGAATAAGGGAAACAAGAATTACAATGAATATAAAAATCATTTAAATAGAAATTGCCAAGGTAAATCTCAAACATAGAAATATGCAGAATATATATACAAAAAATGGAAAAAAATAAAAAGACAACAAAAAAGAATAAATCAAAATAAAAAAAATAAATTATGATAATATAGCATATGAAAAATTGCACAGGCAAACAAAAAACAAGTTCAACAAATTTCAGTTTAAATAAAAAAAAAATCAAAATCAAATCAAACTTTATTTGTCCATTAAAACACAGGTAAAATGGAAATTCTTTTTCCACTGGCAAAGAACATGAAACATCAAGAAAACATTGTAAAAACATTAAAATACACCAGAAGGAGAACAGTGACTAAAATTTGGAAAGTTTTCTAACAATTTAAAATAATTAATAATCAGATTCATTTAAAACATTTTAAAATGTAAAATTCGCATTGCAAGCTAATTAAAATCACTCATTTTCGTTTGGCATTTTGGTTGAAGATACGTATTGCGTTAATTACAAATGAGTCCCTGTATCTGTTGTGTCGAATACGTGGAACATATAAATGGTTGCTGATGGAAAAAAACAGAAAGAAGTAGTCTGTATTAAGATCTCACTTCTTGTCATAGTTTTCATCATGATTGTGCAATTATTTTTTTACAAGGATCTATAGTTAATTTGGCCACAGGGCAGGAAATGT
This sequence comes from Anneissia japonica, assembly GCF_011630105.1. Classification (NCBI taxonomy): domain Eukaryota; kingdom Metazoa; phylum Echinodermata; class Crinoidea; order Comatulida; family Comatulidae; genus Anneissia; species Anneissia japonica. Next base: position 414,757 of record NW_022754077.1, read on the forward strand.
TACCATCTCCTGTACTTAAATTTATTTCTAGACAGTTTGGACCCAGGGTGTCAAATTCACTAAAGATTTTTGCCCCCTTTAGGGAATTCCAAGAAAATTGCCCTGAAGAGTGCCAGATTCTTCAAGAACGTTACATATACAGAGATTTATGGGAAATTTTTCTGAGACATCAACTGACTTTCCAAAATGGTTTCAGGCAATGATTTTCATGGTGTAGTTAATTTGTGTCATTTTACTTCAGTTGCTTAATTCTTATTGATGATATTTTGCCTTTTGGGCAAAAACAAACTGGTATGATGTTACAAATGAACAACTGAAATAATTTGACAGTTCATAAACTGAAAGAACTTATTTTCCTTATTGATAGTCAAGATGGTAGCATCAATACAATATTCAACATACTCTAAAGACCCATAAAAATCATTCAACTTTGAATCTCTACCATGGACATTTCAAAACCTGGAAATTTTGTAACCCAGGATTTTAAATATCTGGGTTAAAAATGCATAGTTCTATAATTGATACTCTCATTTCAAAGTAAATTGCATGGGATTTGCAAATCTAGAATGAAAGCATGAAAACTCAAACACATGTAATCCTCACTAAATTAAAAATATTATTAACATATACACAGATGTACCGTACTCTGCTGTGAAACTTAGCGAACTGCACTGTAATAGTTAGGAATCCCTATCTACTGTAGTTTTCATGTTGCCTACATTTACGGCCTGTCACTTTGGTGTCTCGATAATGTATCCTTTTAATTTTATTTTAATTTTTATCTTTGAATGTATATACTGTATTATATATTATTGTGCACGTAAATGTATTGTATTTTTTATTTATATATTGCAGTTCTCACATGCAATGCTTGTTATCATGAAGATGAACTTCCTATCACCATGGACAATAGAGTTTAATTGAATTGAAAAAAACATTGAAAACTAGATAACACAGAAAAAAGAATGGAATTTGAAGGTATTTACAAAATCTCAGTTGTAGAGTCTGGGTTGCGAAAGGTCTGTGTTACAAAATACTGTAGTAATGTCAACAGCCAATCAATCTCACCTGCTTACAATCACTACCTCAGCACCTAAGGAAGATAACGTTGTTGCCATTCCCTTGCCAAGCCCAGTTCCTCCACCTGTGATAAACGCAACTTTTCCTTTAAAAGCACCATCCTTTAGCATTGTATCAAGCCTGGGTTTTAGGCTATCATACTTGATGTTGTTTCTATTTATTGCCGATGTACAAAGGCTCCTGGAGAGGAACTTCACAAAAAAAAATAAAATAAAGCAATTTATAAATTAGGCACCACAAGTTGGCTTATGACCACATATATTAAAATTGAAAGTGTTAATATTTTCTAATATAGGGACTGTCAACATTTCTAACCCAGACTTTTCAAAACCTAATATACCTCCATTGGAAAATGTTTGTCATCAGAAAAAATATATTTAACGCTGCAATAAAAATTGTTTGTTGTTTATTCTGACACCGACAAATGTTTACTTGTTTATTGTGAAATTATTTTTCTGTTTTATGAAAATGACAAAATAAATGGTTTAAATAAATATTATATTCATCAAATTAAAAAACTCTGGAACGGGTATTATTACTACTATGATGCTAGCACTTTGCAGGCTCAATGCTAAAAAGCTATGCAAGGATAAAAGAGATCTTCAAGATGTCTACTACAAAATAGACGTCCGACCTAGGCCTAGTTACTTAGCCTGGCAAAAAATTTTAAAAAGGTCCTAGAGCTAGGCATAGCCTACCTAGTAGTACCTAGGGCCTAGCCTAGGAGGTCTGGCCTAGGCTAGGCTCAACTCATTCATAGACCTAGTCATAGTTCATACGTTTCAAATTAGTCGAAAATGGATGTATGTGGGCCAATTCTAAAAAGTCCAATAGTAGTAACTCTGGATCCGTAACTCTATAACACAATATGGTAGTAAAGTTACTCTTATACCTTTGAACATGATAAAACTAGAACTTTATTTGATAACATTTTGTACAAGCTTTCAGTTCTCATATATGTACTCACGTACTCGACTACCAGCAAAAGTTGATGGTTTGGTTGAGGTTGATCCAGTTCACTAAACAATAATTGACCTTCGACCTAAACATGACCTTCAATCTTTACCATGTGAACGTTTTCGTCGTGTCCTCAAAAGGATCAGAAGAAAAAAACTCAAAAACTGTGCTACAAGCATGTTACGATCTATTCTAAGGGGTCGCTTTGTAAGTCACCGTAATTATTTGAATAGTATCTTAGGCCTATGCCTACATAAATAAATTAGAGCAAAGGAGAAGGCGGTATAAAACGGATTGGCTCAGGCTGATGATCATCAGACATTGTTGTCACTACAATTACAGTAACTTACTACAGCAGCCTGAACAGCACGTCAGCACTGCGTTACAGTTTCAACAGGAGGCCTAGGTCTAGGAAAGACCTTGGATTTGTTTTATTGTTCATGTCGTTATACTTATATAAATGAAGAATTGTGCACTGTATACTGATTCTGGAAACACTGCAGTGCAAACCCCCTTGACCCCTGCAACAGCAAGCATCGTGATAATTTATTGTGAAGATGAGCACTGACTGTCATTTGTCATACAGTAATATATGAATTGAATTACTAATTAACCTATAAAAAACTACTTCGATTTATTTCACAAAGTCACATTCATATTCACATGTGTGATTACAAATAGAAAAAAATAAGTATGCCTATTATAACAATTTATGAAAATATGAAAATGAGCAAAGCTTTTTAAAGGTGTAACCCTTTTAATTGATGAAAATTAATTGTTACCAAAAAAAAACTTAGAGGTAAAACTATCCAGACAGACACCATCCTGGTACCAGTATTTCTGAGTGCTACAGGTTAACATGATATTCTAAAAGACAAATTGTAAATTTCTACAGTATTTGAAGAAGTTAATTGAATCATATAATTTTGAATGTAATGAACGCCGCTCTATTTTCTTTCTTGATTCACTGTAAATCGTTTTCATCCTTCTTAAATCATCATTCACAAGATTGATGACAAAGAATCTCTAGGAATTGTATGCTCAGATGTTGTTATGTGTAATCTGGCCTAAGAACTGTAATCTTAAATTTCATCTTAAGTAAAACATTGAAAATTGTAGACTAGTTTTTTTTTACATGATGCTAGCTTAGAGCACACATTCCTCTAGTCGTCAGATGAAAGATTTTGCAATCCTTAAATTTTCTTAACTTTGGACAGTGACCCAGGGGCAAAATAACCAGAACCGAAAACAGATTTTACAAGAAGTTTTTTCCCGATTGTTTCTTTTTAAATTGTTTTTGAAACTAGCATTACAAGAGAAATTTTGATAACAATTCCCTTAAATGTTCTTTCATCTGACTAAAAGTCCTTGGTTTTAGGAAAACTTATGTAGTTAAGATAATTACTGTTTCGTGGCCGATACTTGGACAAGTGCCAAGCCACACTGACAGTTAGTGGTACAGGAAAGTGAGATTGGCTGTGGACCAATTTGGTTATAATCCAAAGAACACAAGTTTTGAAGGAATTTTAAACCACAAGATATATGATAAGGACTTTGTTATCCTCATTCTTTTATTTACTGAGATTCGACGCTGATAAACATGCAAGATGCAATACTGTACTGAAAATAACCAGAAGACGATGACGCAAACAAGGGAATCGGAATACAGTTAGGATTAATAAATAGAACAAGAACAAGAATCTCTGTAAACATCTTACCTTCATATATTTAAATTCTCTGAACTATATAATACAAATATAAAAAAAAAACACTGTATATATACATATCTTTTGGATGAGACATTCAAGCTGTTGCTCTGTGTGCAATACAGGGGTTCCAAGTCTCCATGGGAGTCACTTCCCAGATATTGGGAAACCCCCCCCCCCCCAAGCTAGCAAGCAAGTATCTTCTTAAAAATAACCTACATCTCCCACATATTTTAATATTTTTCATGTTTTCTCTGCTTTATTATCAGTTGTCTTACAGACATCGCTATGCGTGTAGCAAAATAAAATTAACTGTGTTAAGAAAGCTCATTAACCAGATCAGTGGCGAATTTAATGGAGGTAGCAAAGCAAATTATATCCAAATTAAAGTCTGAGTGCCATTTCCGATCATCTAGAGGTGCCATAATCATAACTTTTTCTTACCTCAGCCCCAACCATGTTCTAGTCCCTTTATCTGAGAAGTTCCTCCCTGGGGCCCCTCTACTTTAAATTCTTGGATCCGCCACTGCAGATCTTTTGGAATAGACTTCTTCCAACTTTGGATTACTGGCAATGTGGCTTATGTCCATGTTAAGGAATGTAATAAACTTTTTGAAAAAGAGTAGGGAATTGTCTCCGGATGCACAGCCCAATTCACTGCTAGAAGAACCCCACAGATATTGTAAGTTATCTTTGGTGTGTTTTTCACTGAAGATATGCCCATGATACAGGGCCTAATATATCCTACAATTTTATTTGCTATTTCTGTCATTGCATCAGTAAAAAAAAAAATTCTATAAAAACAAAAAACAAAAAACTAAAGAGACTTTAAAGTCTGTCCAACTTTGAGTTGTTTTTCTTTCTCTTTTCAGGGTTCAGCAATATTTCCAAGATGGTTAAGTTCACAAACGGAAGGCGAACAGAAAATTGTTAATGTCTTGAAATCAAAGTTTCCAGAAGCTACCAAAATAGAGGTCGAGGATATTTCAGGTGAAAAAAAATTATATTTTAATTTCAAAATGGTTTTAATTTATCAAAGATTATTTTTAAAATCTCATTATTTGCATACAGTATTCAGAGGAATAGCTTTCGTAGTAATGAACATTACTATTGCAATAGCAAATTAATCAAATTAAAAATATATCTTAACAAAATTGAACTTCATTATGTAAATCATTTGTTGTTGTAGCATTTTAAAACTATACAATTTATGCATATTATGTGAAAATTAAGTGGAATTATTGTTATTATTAATATACAGTAGTTTAGAAATTACGACTTACTATCTTACTCTCTCATCCTTAGTCAATTTTAGTTATTCATTATATAAAGTATTTGTTGTTACAGCATTTTAAAACTACAATTTATGCATATTATGTAGAAAATTATGTGTAGTTATTGTTATTATTAATACAGTTTAGAAATTATGCCGCATCATCTTACTTTCATCCTTAGTCAATTTTAGTACTTATTGCATACAATTACTATCTATTGACTTTTGAGTTGCGTAAATGGGTTTCGTAATGAGCATATTCTAAGAATTGCAGGTTTAGCACTGTTAAAGTGCCAATATGTTTTGCATGTAAATATAACGATCATCCTTAGTCAATTTTAGTACTTATTGCATATAATTACTATCTATTGACTTTTGAGTTGCGTAAATGGGTTTCATAACCAGCTTATTCTAAGAATCGCAGGTTTAGCACCGTTGAAGTACCAAGATGTTTTGCATATAAATATAAAGATTATTGTTATACAAACCTTGAAAGAATTTATGAAGCACTGGAGGAAAAAAAAATTACTGGTGAATTACATGAATATTTTAAGACATTGTACAGGATTTTTGAAGAAATAATAAGAAACAGCTACTAAAATACAAGTATTTGAATATTCAAAAAGTGGAGGAAGAGTGGTATTAATACCCTGCCCCCCATTCCCACCAGTTTTTAAAATATTAAAACAGGGTATGTATCGTTAAGTCATTCCAAATTATTTTTCCAAAAATCTCTTTATTGTTTTTTTAGAATATTTGTACCAAATATCAATTTTTTACTGCATCAAAAGCCTTGATATAAGCTCAGGCAAGAGTTATGTCACAAATTTCAGTAATTTGTACATATATGGGCATACCGATGTCATGTCGCACCCATATATGGGCAAATCACATTATTTGTCGGTGACCCTTGGCTGCAGCTTTGTGATTGTCTACTGTATTTAGAGCTGAATAAATAAATTCTAGGCCTAGATCAATCAATGGAATAATGGAACTTTATCTCCCAGTTTAGTTCCTCTTAGCTCCAGCAATTCATATGATCATTTCAAATATTCATGGTAAAAGCCAAATGTGTTGCGTTTTGCCAGCACAGGGCCAAAATTTTGTTTAGTACTATCAGCGTTTGCTTAATTCTTGGGTAATGGCTACCATGTCTCACCTCACCTCATGCAGTTTGACTGGTGAAGTGCTTAAATCTATAGTTAAGCTTGTTAAACTAATTATTTTAAAGCTTTAAAAGTACTATTTTAAAACATCATAAGTATTTCCATTTCCTCATTGAGAAAGAATATATTTTTTTTCCAGAAAAAAACAATATACTGATTGTGAACTTGGGGGTTGGAGGGTCTAAGGCAACACAAACCTTTTTGGCCCAAAAAACCAGGACTTCATACAGGGAAAGAAATAATTATCACCAGACAATGGTACTGTCAGTTCCTCTTTGACACGGATTTATGAGTCAAAAGTTTATGGTGAATCATATTTTTAATGTGTTTTCTTTACAGGAGGATGTGGGGCTATGTACCAGGTGCACGTAGAATCAGAAATTTTTACAAATAAGAGAATGGTAATGCAACATCGATTAGTCAATGAGGTAAACATTTGTTTAACAGAATGTTGAATATAATAAAAATGTTTTCATATGAGGGAAAAAATGTGTTCTATCTATTCCCACAACATATAATCTACAACCTATTGAAAATTCCAAATATATAGTCTGTCGAAAAATCTGGGGAAAAAAAATAAATAAATTTTTGAATAGGCCATTTAAAGGGGTCTAATAATTTATATTTTAATGAAATTTTAACCATTCAATTTGAATTATTACAGACTCTTCCAATGAAATGTATTGAACCAAGGTCCATGCAAAATATAAAGAAACAATATTTTTTTTAAATTATTTAATTGACAAGGGAAAACATTTCGTATTGAAAGCTAAGAATGTTCTTAAATATATAAGTGAGCAATTTGAACATTGAAATTGTTCCAAGTTTGTTGTTATCTGAGCAATCTACATGAATATGAACAAATAATTTGATTTTAACTTCGAAGAACTCAAGTAGTGTTCTTAGATTTCCTTGTGATGTGGTCAGCTTGGTCCACCACATGAATAGCTTTTTCCGCCTGGTGAAGTTTGAATGCATTGTTAAGTTGGATTTAAGGAAACTGGCTGAATCTAAAGTAGTTATTTTTAACACAGTTTATTTCAAACAAAATGCAGTGATGTAATACACAATAGGTTATATAATATGTGGAATTTTAAAAGCTCTACAATATTGTAAACAACTATGTATATTGTCCAAATGAAATTTCTGAAAAAAAAAATTTTTAACTTTTTAGTTGTCAATTTCACAAGAATAACAATAGTTCTAGAGGGGTTTTTCCCAAGTTTTGTCAGTTATGTGTTTTTTTGTATTCCAAATGTTTGTTAACATTAATATTTGGTTCATTTTTGGTATATATTTGTTTGGTACATTTTAATTTATCAAAAATATTCTTGCGAATTCCAACCTGTTTTAGTTTTTTTAAAGATCAATTAAATTAGTATTAATTTTTTATATTTATTTTATAAATGTGTATAAAATATTCAATGATCTATTTGTTAGTATTTAATCTTTGTAATTAATTTGTTATTAGTTTTCAATTACTGGTTACTTATTTATTCTTATTTGTAATTTAATAATTTGTTGGGTAGAATAAATTGATTTATGATTTATGTGATTACTTTTTTATCGGATACATATAGACTTGGTGTATTATTTACCAGAGTGTGGTATTTAAAAAAAGAAATTATATTCAAATGTTGTTATATTGTTATTTTTACTATTCGCTTTGTAAATTGTTTTATAATAGTTAATGTGTATAATATATATATTTTTTTGATTACTTTTATTTTTAATGTTTTACTGATATTAGCTTTCGTTTTTGTATGTTCAGGTGGATGAACTAGTATAGGTGTACTTTTGCCTGATCTCCTCCAACTTGCTTGCTCTTGTTTAATGTGAGCTGAATAAAATAGAAATAAATAAAAAGATCATATAATAATATTTGATTTGATTTGGTGTATATCTGGGGGGAAATAGCAGTCGGTCTGAACTCTGAGAAAAGTGTTTGTATAGTGATGCATATTATTGTACTTAAGAATAATCTTAAAAGGATTGGAATGAGGAAGCAACCAAGAACCTGTCATATAAATGCCAATTCCTGCAAAAAGAATTGATATGAATACTCTAAGAGGAAACAGGTTTCAATAAATAATCAAAAAGACAATATTTATGTTCCATTAAATTAACAAAACATTTAATTCAAGCATTAATATTTTGTCAACTGTAATTGTAATTTTGATGAATGTTTTGTCCACACTATTAGTTTTTATGTGATATCTTTGGTTTGCCCTTATATGGGTGTAATATGACATCATCATGCCCATATATGGTCAACAATGCTTAAAATTTTACCTTAATGAATGCTTATTGGCACCACAAGCAATGACAGTTGGGATTTCGCTATATAAATTAGTACGAATACGAATACGATAACACTTTATTGCAATTTGAAATAAAATACATACAAATTTAACATTAAAAATACATAATATAATAAAATAAAACAAAATTGATTGATTGGCTGATTGATTGATTAAGTAATTTTTACAGGAAATGATGTATTATGTCTCTTTGACACCTGCTTCTGTGCCCTTTTGCGTTGAACTGAGTTTCGGCGTATGAATAATAAAACAGAGTTTACGTAAATATTTAAGTTGGATAATGATAATAGATCCTTGTTTGGGTATCAAAACAAGAAATTAAGAGCAAGTTCTCCAAATTTGGTTATTCAAACTCGTGTATAATATTATTAAACTACTGTGCAATGTAAAAATTAAAGGGATGATATTTTGGTATTTATAATCTATTACCTAATTATTTTTGTTATTAGGTATTAGTCATTATTACTATTATTATTATTAATTATTATTATTATTATCATTATTATTATTATTAATACTATTATTATTAATACTATTATTATTATTATTATTATTATTATTATTATTATTATTGTCACCATCATTATTATTTTGTGTTTTAGGCTCTATCTGAAGAGGTAAAGGAAATGCATGGTTTAAGGATATCAACAGCTGTTCCACAATCCTGAACATTTTTATGCAACAATTTCAGAATAATATCCTGTTGATAAAAACCCACGTTCAGACCAAGAGGCTAATGTGGCTACTACATATTAAAGATAAAAATTTTTAATATTTTTCAACGGTGTGTTAAATTCAATGTTTACCATCTCAAAATGCTGCAGTGACGTACCTCATCATGAACGTAAACTTTTGTCTGCTCACGTAATACATTAATGGATGATGTTTTTAAACGAATGCACCTGTTACCATAGTGATTTATTATTATTATTATTATTATTATAATTATTATTATTGTTATTTGATGATGTTTTGTATACCATACCTTAAGAGGTTTAGGCAAATGTGGTCAATGCTGTAAGGCCTTAAAGATAATTTTCTAATGAGTTTGCAAGGTGCTATAAATGGTTTACCATCTCTAACCTCAGCTTTTATCTTGACATGTTTCTGCTCACGTAATACATTATTAGATCATGTTTTTTACATCTGTTACCATGGTGATTTATTATTGTTATTGAATGTTTAATACAATCCATTATGTGTGATGTATAAGCATTGATATTGATAGTACTTAGTTGTACCAAAACGATATCAATCACCTTAATCCATCAACCTGTTTCTCATTTGTTACAGAGGGTATAAAACCTAATCGTGATATAAGGATGCGAATAAATAATAATGATGATTTTTATGAATATATAATATGTAGATTATGTCAATAAAAATGTGGTTTCATAATTCACTTGTGTATTGGTGTTGTGCACACTGTTCTTTTTCATCACTTATTTATACTCATTATTGCTTGAATCAAAATCGTGGCATACCGTATACATTTAAATTGCCGTATTTATTCGAATAAATGCATTTGGGGGTAGGGGTGCGTTTATTTGAGGAAAAAATAGACGCCCTCGAGGGAGGCGTTTATTTCAAATAAGGTTCTAGCGGGGCATTTATTCGAATAAATACGGTAATGAGATCAATAATGTCTTGTAAATGAACAAGAATAATTTTAGGTGATGACCCGTTTACATTAGGTTAGTATGTGATTGACGAGTGAAAGACAGCGGATACTTCTCACAAGAAAGAACAGTTTTAGCTTTAAGCAAAAGAAAGGTCTGACAACAAGATAGTTTAAAATCCACGTTAAGCTGGTTTTCCACTAGGCAAATTTATTCGCGCGAATCAAAGCGTCTGTTCGTTTCCTGAGCTCTGATTGGTTGCGCATTTTTTCGCTTCGCAAAACTCCGATATGTATGTGAACCCGCATAAGCCGACGCTTTCTATTCTCGTGAATAAATTCGCCTAGTGGAAAACAGGCTATACATGTCGAAAACGATCTAAAAACAAATTGATGTTTAATACTATTTCCTTTGGCGTGGCGCTTATTATAGAGGACATGTAGTACTGGTTTCTATCAAAGCAAACATCAGTTAAATGCTTTACGGTTAGCCTATATACCACAGTTTTGGCATTTCTTTGAAGGGCACTTAACCATGGAATTATGCATTCAGTAATGCGTCGAGTCCGCCAACTCCAACAAAATCCGCCAACTCCAACAAAATCCCCCACCGACAATTACATGTGACCTCTGCGGACAGCTGTTTCATACCAAACTCGGCCTTGTTAGCCATAAGAGGCGTCGACACAAATGAGGATTTACAAATGAAAAATAAAATACTCGGAATCGAGGAAAAGCCGACGACGGCAAATGTGCCAAATGAAAAACGGAAATACAGGCATATGGAACAAGGACATCTGTAATAGACAATTATCTGTTGTTAAGATATATATCCTCTTGGCAATACAGTAAAATCCCCTGCTTTTGGACACCCCTATTAAGTGGATACAATTTCATCCACAAAACGAGGTAAAGTAGGCCTAGGGCCTATCTTTTAACATTTATGGCTAACCCCTATTTGGGGACACCCCAGGGGATACTGTTTTGATGCCGAAAGTGTCCCTTTAGTAGGGGTCAGACTGTATTTCAATTCCAGGCAATATTCCCTTTCATGGGAAAATATCTCGGGCCGTCCTGTCAAGTGGCAAGTCCAAGGTTTTCAAAAAAGGGAGGAGCAGCGCAGCGTTTGGCGAGAGTCACGTGATCCCGCGTGATAATATTTTCATTGTGAGAAAACTGGATTAAAACCTGCTGAAATCAAGCAATGCCCGGCATAAATAAAAAACAGTAACGACAAGCAACACCTATGTACAAATGGATACAATTTCACCAGCTTTTATATTTTTTATTTGGTAACCAATGCCTGCTCTGACCATCAATCACTAGGCCTACATTTACATCGGGTTTCCTGTAGTTCACGAGTTCATAATATTGAATCAGAATACTAAATTATATGGCGTAGCTTGTACTAGCTACTGTTAAAGAATTTTATACCTCCATGGTTAAAGTTACCACTGCCTGCCAACAAATTATTAAAAGAAAAAAAGAAAAAAATCAGTTTGCTCTTGCAATTAAAAGGATCAATTAAAATATTGCCTTCCACCCAAAGAAACAAACTTAAAGAAACCGATGTGTTACAAAATAAAATCGTCTGCTGTACTTCGGCTTAGCGTGAAGGAAGTACCCGACTGAAGTAGCAGGTGAAGTATTCAATCTTAATTTTATCCTGTGATAGGCTTCACTCAATAATACTGTAGGTGTTTTATGTTGTGTTTAGGCCTCACTTAAATTGTCAAACCTACATGCCCTCCTTTTAGTCAATTACTGACTAATAGTATACACAGATTATAAAAGGCAGCACTCTGATGAGACTAACTTTGATGTAATTTATTCAACACAAGATTTCGCTGGCAGTCAATGCCAGCTTCATCAGGTGTGTGAAGTAAAAAATTGAAAACAAAAAAGAAAAGAGCTAATAGTGAACGTTTGGAATGCTGAAATGGTTGGCTTACGTTCAACAAAGCGACGTATATCCCTGTCAAGCCAGCAATCGGACGAAAAAGGGGATTTCCCTGAATTCAACATATACCTCAATGGTCTATCATGGACGATCTTCAGAACTCGTATGCCGACGTGAAAACAACATGTGTAGGCCTATACTGTGATAGTTGTTCTTATGGGGACACTGTGCAATGCAGGCCTTCGTCTTAGAAAGCCTTTTAGCTACCTCGCTAGCAATTAATATATTTGTAGCCATGTATTGCTCTATGGTTTTCGTCTTGGACATTTCTATTGGAAAATTCTCCGATCGCATTTCGTTCGCTTTGCTGAGATTACACGATGAGCGGCCATGGTATCTACCGCGATAGTGAGTATGTTTTAGCTACATTATAAGTATATTTGCGGTTAAAGTTTAACATTAGGTTAAAAATATGTTAAAGATGCACTGTTTCTCATGAGCTATTGCATACTAGAATTGCTTAATTTGTATATTTAAGTAACTTATTAACTACTAACGTATTAAATGTGAATGTGAAAAAAAATGGCCCCCGTCAATAACGGACAGTTTTTTAGAAAAAAAAAAAGTCTGTACATCAGCGATTTAAAAAAAAATCTATTTCTAGTTTGAAGTTAATAAATAACTTGAACGAAAAAAACAAAACAAAACAAAACAAACAAAAAAACAAACAAAAACATAAAAAAAAAACTTGTCGATCCTAGATTTATATAATTTCGTGTCGATCGGGCTTAGGGGAAACGTATACATTTTTTTGGTTTAATTTACATCATAAATACCATGGTGTTACCATTTCAGGGCCATGATTTAGGCCACACCAAATAGTTCTGCAGCTAGCACGAGCTGTGGTAGTTTACTCCTGCGGGGTAACATTCTAAACCTAAGGCGATGTGTCATCCCAAAACGGGTCTGCAGAACAGATTTGGAATTGGACAGTGTGGAATTGAATTCCGATCACCTCATCTTAACATGGAACCAGTGGCGCCGAGAGGCCGGGGCAAACGGTGCAAGTGTCCCGGCGCCCGTGTCCGGCAGGGGCCGGGATAACTAGGTAAAAAAATATAAAATAAAATAAGTAAATAAAAATTATTAAACGTATACGTTCATCCAGTATTATTCATGTGGTTTTTTCCCACGCGAATGGTAAATAATGCTGACCGTTTATCGATGAAATCTGGTAATTTATCGTTTCTAATTCTTTTTCATGAATATTTTCGTAAGTTTACAATGTATCAAATAGTAAACTCTTTACGTTATAATTAATAATTATAAAAGGCTTGGACCCTGGGCATCGTCAATATACATACAAGTTAGAAAATACGAATAGACCTGATATAGATTCGATTGTCAAATAAATACTGAATTATTATATTCCTGTGCGGACTTAAGTTGAGGCCCGGCCCTAAATTTTTCAAAATTCAAAAAAAAAAAAAAATGAGAAAAAAAGAAAACTCTTAAATTTAAATCTAAGATTGCCATTTCCGGCCGTCCAGAGGTGCCATAATCATAAATGTTCTTACTTCAGCCCCAACCATGGTGGGGCTGAGGTAGGTAGATAGACCATTTTTAGTTTGAAATTCCTTCTCTGGGCCCCTCTATTTCAAATTCCTGGATCCGCCACTGTAAACTTTGATACCTATGTTTTTAATATTTTCAGCACGAGGATAGCTTTTACTTTTCGTGTTTCTCTACTTTATTTTTCATGACCTAGTGAAATTACTCACTCTATAATCGATTAAACTATTCCCCGTAAAAGACCGTAGCTTCCGGGTGGGAAGAGAGATTTTCCCCTCGATCCCACTGGAGCCCTAGGCAACCCCCAGACCCCAACCAGTGGAGAAGATTCCCGGGACCCGCGGCCGCTCTCGGCGACCCCGCGCAGTAGCGCTGAGAGGCCGGGGCAACTGGGGCAAGTGCTCCGGGGTCCGGGATAACTAGGTAATAAAATATTAAAATAAAATAAATAAATAAAAATTATTAAACATTCACATTCATCCAGTATCATTCATGTTTTTCCCCACAAGAATTAATTGTAAATAAAGCTGACCGTTTATCGATGAAATCTGGTAATTAATCGCTTCTAAATCTTTTTCATGACTTCTACTACTCTGAGTTTAGGAAAATGTATCAAATACGGTAGTAAATTCTTTACGTTATTAATTAATAATCATAAAAGGCTTGGACCCTGGACATCGTCAATGTACAAGTTACAAAAAATAGGAATAAACATGATAGAGATTCGATTGTCAAATAAAAATACTGAATTAATATATTAAACCAGTGGCAGATTTAAGGGGAGGCCCGGCCCCCACCCTTTTTTTTCAAAATTTAACAAAAATTGAAAAAAAATAAGAAAATTCTACACAAATTGAAGTCTAAGAATGCCATCTTCATCCCAAGTCCCGATAGCTGCGACAACTCGTCCTTCACTCAAACAGTTTGACTTCACCAACATTTTGATAAGTTTTCTCCTTTTTTCTTTTTCTGTCTTTTTTAATTTGAATTTCCTTTTAATTGTATTCCTTTTTATTTTTCTCTAATTTTCCGGAAAGCGCATAGAGGCCAATCATAAATTTTTTTACCTCACCTCAGCCCCAAACATGGAGAGGCTGAGGTAGATAGACCGTCCATCTGTGAAAGTCCTTCTCTGGGCCCATTTCAAATTCCTGGATCCGCCACTGTAAACTTTAATAGGCCTACCTATGTTATGGATATTTTCAGCACGTTTGAATAGAAGGGAGGATAGCTTTTACTTTTCATGTTTCTATACTTTATTTTTCATGACCTGGTGAAACTAGACACTCTATAATCGATTAAATTAGTCCTCTAATCCGTTAAAAAGTCGTAGCTTCCTGGGGAACCAGGGATCTGCCCCTCGATCCTGCTGGGACCCAACGGCGGTGGAACGTTTTTGAAAGTGGGGGTGGGGGGAATTTCATAAGGTGCAGTATGCGAGCGAAGCGAGCATCTAGGCAGGGGGCCGCCAAGGACCCCAGTGGGGGTCAAGGGGCGAAGCCACCAAGCTACGGATATTTACGAAATTTGGTGAATTTTATAAGTTATTTTATAGACATCAAGCTACTGTAATATGATTTCATATTTGTTGCAATTTAGTGGCCGATCCAGGAATTCGAAATAGAAGGGCACGGGAAGGTACTTTCATAGATAGAAGATCTATACTACCTCAGCCCCACCATGGTTGGAGCTGAGGTAAGAAAATTTGTGATTATGGCACCTCTAGATGGCTGGAAATTGCACTTTCAGACATAAAATTAGAATAAAAATTTGTTATTGAACAATTTAGTGGGGTAGGGGCGGGCCGGCTGGGTCCGCTTGAATCCGCCACTGGATACCGTACTTCAGCAGATGGAGAATCTATACCACCTCAGTCCCACCATCCATGGTTGGGGTAAGAAAATACGGTGATTATGGCAACGGAATTTACACTCTCAGACTTAAAATTTGAATAAAATTTTCCTTATATCTCCATTAAAAAAAAATTAAATAATTTAGCCTCCCCACCCCCACCCCCCTTGAACGCGCCACAGATTTCTGAACAAAGTCGAAGTCGAGATTGCTTCCACGACCTCAATGGATTATTTATCATGAGGGTTATCCTTGATATGGGTTCCCCGACGAAAACTTCACTTTTCCCCCGATGGATAAAAATTACCCTTCTATGTAGCCCGGAAATGATACTCCAACTGTGGCGGGTCCAGGAAGTCGAAATAGAGGGGTTTCAGGGAAGGTCTTGCGCAAATAGAATGTCCACCCGCCTCAACCCCACGACTGTTGGAAAAAAATATGATTATAACACCTCTAAATGGCCGAAAATGGCACCCTCGGATTAAAAATTTAATATAATTTTGTCTGTTTTCTCCATTTCTTTAAAATTTTGAATAAAATAGGAGGATGGGGTCCCGTGCTGACTGGGTTCCCCATTGAATCTGCTACTGTTCAATATAACACTTGACATAGCCTATCATTTTGTTTCACAAATGATTAATTCCTAATGTCAAGCGAAAGATATTTATTCGAAAGATGTTTTTTTACTCAATACAGTTTTTACAACCTATAACACATTAAGTGTACTGTAAATTCTGTGGTTAACTTTTAGAGAACTTTCTTTTAGAAAATGGCCTAATTAAGTATATTATTGTTTTTGTTATTGTTTTTGTTAAATTAAATGGAGTTTAAATGTGGTTATATTACGCTACTTTTAAGGTTTACTGTAAGCCTATCAGTTACACTTCATCTTCGTGGTTAGCATAAAGAGAACTAGAACGTCGCTCCATTAAGAGTATCTACCTCCCCCCCCCCTCCGCCCGCCCCATATGCCTAAATACAGAATTCACGAATGCAGGCGATTTTTTCTTCATGCTCGAGGGTGGGTTTCAAGGAAACTTTACAGACG
>NW_022754077.1:431635-458588 GCF_011630105.1 Anneissia japonica
CCCCCGAAAAATGTGACGGAAAACATCTCTCCCCCTCCTTCCTGTCGGGGACGTCAGACCCCCGTCGGGCAAATCCTGCCGCTACCTCTGCTTACTTATTTTGGGTGTCCGGAGGCTGTTCCACGGGTGTGCATAAACATCGGTCGGAGGGCCAAAGTGAATTTTTGATTTAACACCGAGGGCCGCTCCCAAACTTTGATGTTTCCACTGTGCTTCCAAATACCTCCAAGAATTGCTTTTACACTTTTTTTTACGATTTATTCTCAGTTTTAATTTTACTTTTATACATAGGCCTATTATCGGTGTCGGGTCGTAAAAAACAATGTGTTTTATAGAATGTTGCTTGGCGAGCCGCACACATGGGATTTTAATTTATTTTTGCGGGGCGCAAAAAAAAATCGTTGGCGGGGCCGTGCAGCCCGCGGGCCACACTTGCCCACCTGTGGGCTACCCCTTGAGGAAGCTTCGCAGATTTTCCCATCTTTATCTCTTATAATGATTTCACACTGGGTCCATCAGTGGAATGTGTTAAAATAAAAGTACAATATTGATCATCTAGGCCCTATTCTATAGTATTTACATATTTTTTCATTTATTCTCAGCATCGTGCTATCGCTGGGAAACGTGGCGTTATTCCTGTCAGGCATCGTGATGCTGTGTGCAACAAGTGTAGTTCAGGCACCGTTCCGTGATTTTCCACGTTCCGTTCAAATATGTTTTGCTATCATGGTTGGCTTCTACATATTCAAGGCACTTCTCGACACTATTCACTACAACCACTTCACCGCCTACGGAATACACACAGTGCACCATCTACTGACGATTACGTTATATATGGTGTTTCTACTTGAGAGACAAAACGGTCTATGTGGGGTCCTGGGCTTAGTGTTCCAGGCTGATTCCGTATTTATCGACACCTCAAAACTGTTAAGTGGCATGGATAAGGATGAAAATGAACTCGTTAATTTTACGTGGATAAATAAATACACTGGAGCCACTGTAACGTTTTCAACTAGACTTATCCTGCCAGCTACATTAATATTCTTATCATTTACAAAAAATAGTATATTTACAATGGATCTTATCGTTGTAATGTTCTATTTCTTAAGTTTAGTATTTTTTACTATATGGAATTTGCTGATGTTCCGCAATGCAGTCATGGGTTGTGTTCGTTATTCTCATAGACTGAAGACCATGACGTTTCAAAGAGCCATTGAAGGTCATTCGGACGCTTGTTACCGGCAACCTGGGAGCCAAACGTCAGATAGTCGATTGAGGGTGAAACACAATGATTTGAGACGTCTGGCACCGTGTTCGAACACCAACATAGCGACAACGCGAAAACAACGTGATCGTTTGAATAATCTGAAAACCCCCCAAAAAATTCCAATATCAGATGCGATAGGGCAACTGCATACAGGTGAACCTTCACAGTCGCACCATGTGTTTGATAGAGACCGGTGGTCACGGGGGCGGTCGATCCAAGTGGACCGCCGGAGTTCTAGCGAATATGACCCACCTTCAACTATAAGCGATGTTGAAGAAAATGCCGTTCGCTTTGGCGAAAAATATCCGCAACGTCTAGATACTATATCGTGGTCAACATCTGAGAATTCTGGAAATCATTTTCTATCGGACGCCGGACAAGGGGTTACTTCGCAAAACTATGTTCTAGACGGGGGACAGGCTGTTATTTTTAATACAGTTACAGATAATGTGTACTATCGTCATTCGATTCCACCAAACATGTATAATAGTTATGTGCATCTTGATGGTAATGTTTATCTCGAAAGAAGGGAAGAGAGTCGACCAGGGCCCTCTGACTCGACTGAATATAGACATAGTCGACAGCCACATCCAGAATCTCACAAAAAGGGTGAAGTTAAGGACACACAGCAGCAACAAAGCCACACAGATGCCATGGGGCTAACTGCAAGTGAGGCAAGACTGACCTCCCAACTTGCCTACACTGACAATACAACTGAAGTCCGTTCACCTTGCAGTAAAACTGTACTAGAAGGAACTTATTTACCGAATAGTATACAACGGATTCATATTCCTGATATGTCCGCCTATCCGCAATTTGGTGAAAACCAGAGTATATGATAATGATACTTCATTGTTCATTTTTTTGGCAATAATATCCTTGTTGTAAAGTTGTACTTTCCTGAGCTGATGTCATAAATAGTTTTGAGCCCGCATTACAATAAACATCCTCAATCTCTTGACATGTATTATACTATGCGGCACATAAGCACAGTTTATAATTTTGCGGTAATATGCCACTAATTCTCAATTGGTTCACTGAAAATTGGCAGTAGTGACTGGCTCAAGACTAAATTGTGCTTGTGTGCACGTTGGTCGCTAGGCCTATGCCCAAGTCTATAATGACGTCATCAGCTCATCAAAGAAATATCTAATTTAATCTTTTCTAGAAAATATAACTTGAAGAAACAAAACATAATTTTGCGTTTCCTAGATATAGGCCTGTCTCTGTTGTTATTTATGTCCATAAAGAAAGAAGAGTGCCGTTAACTCAACAAAAGAAAAGATTATTCTGTTACAAGTTTCTCCAATAAATTGTGAGCGTCATAGCCCAGTTCACATTTTGTGTTATTCATTTACGTCATGTTTCATTGAAGCTAACTAAACACAATATCGCTGAGGCGGATTTAATGTTTTATCCCACGGGCCTATTGATACCAGCGACTTAAAATTTGAATTGTAAGGGGACCTGGAGGGCTTCCCAGAAAAATCTGTTTGTAAATCGCTCATTCATGGCCGTATTAGATTACATAAATGGAGAGGAATTTCTTTTGAAGGTGAAGTCCTCAGAACCTGTATCATTCTAACATGTTAACTGTCGTTGTGGAAGAGAAAGGGCATTCATTTGAAGATCCGGGATACGGAACCATGTACCCAGTGGCGGATCCAGAAATTCTAAATGAGGCCCAGGGAGGAACTTTAAAAAATGAAGGGTCTACAATGTAGGCCTATTTAAAATTTATGATTACAGCACCTCTAGATGTCCGGAAATGGCACTCTCAGGCTTAACTTTGAATATTATTTTCTTGTTTTTCTTTTGGGAAAATTATGGGGAGGGGGCGGCTAGCCATCCCTCCCCCCTTGAATCCGCCACTGAGACCTTTTTCGTAGTTTCAAACATAACAACTGACTAATCAGGCTAGGGCCATGAATACCTGTTTGTCCAACAAAGCGTAGGCCTACCCGTGTAGTCCCATAAACGCACTCGTTTACGTACGTTTTTTTTTCGGGGACAGGAATATCTATGGGGCGGTGCTTAAAATCAGGCTCCGGAGGAAAAAAAATGTTTGATATGTTGTAGAACTGATTTTTCTAAGACAGAAAAAAGTTGTTTGACGAAAAACTGAGCAACGGTGAATGAGATACAGATTTTTGAATATTTAAAAACTGGGGGAAAAAGGTGTAAAAATGGGTGATTACGCCCCTTTTCCCCCCAGTTTTTAAATATTAAAAAATCTGTAGCTCGTTCACCGTTCCCCAGTTTTTCGTCAAACTTTTTTCTATCTTGGAAAAATCAGTTCTACAACATATCAAAAATTTTTTTTCCTCCAGGGTCTGACTTCAGAACGGTCCATATCTAGGCACAATGACTACAATTTCAAAACGGATATGGCCTGAATACTTTTTAAATCATTATTGTTCAAACTATCATTGATGTAGAGTAGCGAGAGGGATTGATCTTTGATCATTTTCGTCAATGCCAACTAAAATACAGTTTTTTCAATACCGTATATGACCTACAATCTGATTCACCGTAACGAGGACAATACCAAAGTTAAGTTACAGCCTATAATAAGAAATCCATTTACATTGACCTATTTCCAAACGCCATATTGAGCAGGGCGGATGCAGAGATTTTCTGACGGGGGTGGGTGGGGCACAATATGAAGTTCACGCCGCCACGCCTACCTCCACCCTACCATATAGGCCTGATACGGTTGGTGTAAATATGTGTTAAACAATCGAGCTCCGGATCCTTTCTCCACCTGCTGCTGGATCTCCACTGAACTCATGGGTGCACTCCCTTTTCCCCTTCCTCTCTTTAACTCAAATTCTTCTCCGCTTTTTTATTTTTCGCCTTGACCTCATGCCCCCACCCCCCACGCTGGATCCGCGCCTGTTGAGCATAAAAGAACAGTAGTCAGGACCGAGCTGACGCAGTTAGTGCGACAGATATTACGCACATATTAAAATAGAATGGTAATCAAGAGTGGAGGTTTAACATCCCTTGAAATTCGCACGTTCATTCTTGGTAGGCCTACATCCAAAAAAACAAAGCTAAAAAAAAAAACAAAAAAAAAAAAAACAATCATGCTGGAGCAATTTACAAGATAAGTTGTCACGGATCAACGTAATATTAAAAAATCTGCATGGACCGGCCGGCCGGCCTGCAAGGCTCAAAGAACAGGTAGGCCTACTGTACAAAACAACTGGTCCGATAATAGGAGTCGGTGAACACAACAAGACCTTCAGCAAAACAATATAAAAACATGCTGTGAAGAACCATTTTGAAAAAGAAAATAAAATGATAAGGGAAAGCGTAGAAATCCTACCGCAGAAATTAATATTTGCAAAGGCATTGGATCAGCGGTGGCTCCAGAAATTTGCCGACAAGGGACCCGACATGTCCGACGAAGGGTCCGAACCAAGGGGCCAACTAGAGCCTCGGTCGGGGTCCCGGAATATAAAAAATCCATGTAGGGTCACATGGGCAGTTTTTATGGCTTAGAGTATGCTCCAAATTGTTGTGCTTTTAGACCATGGATTGGCAATCAAAATAACGTTATTTGGATAGGCAAATCATTGTTTTTTCCGACGACCTAGTCGTTGCGTTGGGTGACAGGAGATCCAGGCCTGTCCGACGGGTGGGAAAATTCCCCCTGCTGGCTCCACCACTGCACTGGATGACCTCTCGGCTATCTTCAATAATGACTATTTAAGTTAACTGTTATGTGAACAGCAAAAGCTGGGCTGCTTTAACCAAACTCTTAAAGATATCGTGACACTGTATTTAAAAAACCGAAAGGTCCACTGATTAATCTCAGATAAGAAAGTATAATAAATACTCCAAGTATTGAAATACACGCCATCGTGTTGGGATTCAATATTTCGACATTAATTATGTCATCATCATCATCATTCCTGATGATGACATAATTAATGTCGAAATATTGAACCCAACACGATGGCGTGTATTGTATGTACAGTATTATACTGTATTTAAAACAATAGCAAAAATGAGAATTGCATGTCCCCAGTTTTCCTTATCCATATAAATTATTTTTCTCAAAATTTTGTTGGTAATGGTACTCTTTTTATTTTTCTGTGTCCCCATCTGATATGTAATTGTTTTATTGTTTATGGGTCTAAGATTTGTTGAGACCCTTGACGGAGGTTCCGGTACTAAGAATCAAGATCTTTGAACGGTTTAATAACTTGCATAGAGGGCGGCAAACAAGTAGACCTGAGACGACGTACGTGGTAGGCTCCGCATCATCAGTGCGGAAAGAGCGCGCGCTTAAATTGAATGTCGGCAATGTTGGTGATTTTTAACAAAACAGAGAAGAACCAAATGGACAGCCGAAGTAATAAAGCAACAGCTGGTTGAAAATTTGTCTGACTGAAAGGTTTGTTCATATACATACTATTCAACTTACCGTAAATGTTTGTAGTGTTTTTATTATATTATAACGTAGGCCCTAGGTAGGAGACTAGAGACCTAGGCTAGGCCTAGGAATAGGTTAAACGGACGGATGGACACGGCAGACGAGTGAAACACCACCAGAGTGACTGAGTGAGTGGCTAGGCTCTGCCTCAGCCAAGTCTAGACTAGAGCTACTCTCTCTTACTTGTATTCTTGGGCCGTTGTGAAGCATGAATGCTTATATGGCCCACTCTTCCTCAGGTCACAATACTACTTTGTTGTGGCGTAAAATTTTGATGGGTGCCGATCCAGTCCATGTGGTAGGCCTAGGTCAAAATCTGATGGATTTCACTGATTTCACTGTCAAATTTGCTGTGAGTTTTTTTTATGTAAATCTAAATAAAAAGTCTATTCCCCAACCGCTGATTTAGGATGCATGCATCCCTAGTCAACACCGGTAGAGTTTTGGCCTGACTTGAAAATATTTATTGAAGATGCATTCACCAACTCATCAGGGAGATTATTCTAGACATCAATAACTCTACATGAAAAAGAGTACTTTCTTAAATTGGTGACACTACAGGTTTTATATAACTTAAATCTATGCCCTCCGACAAGAAGTAAACTAAAAAAATGTAGTAGCTGCATCAACTTTGACCCATCCCCTGATGATCTTAAAAATTTGTATAATATCCGATCTAAGTTGTCTACTCTAACGTTGGTAATCCTAGAGTTCTACAGTAGGACCTAATTATCATATGGCAAGTCATGCAATCCAACTACTAATTTAATAGCCCTTTGAACAGCCTCAATTAACTTAATATATTGCTTTTGGAGTGGGTTGTTCCAAACGGGGCTATTTATCTCAAGATGTGGACTTACCAACGTCTTATATTATATGCAAAATACTTCAGGGCTAATGTTAGTAAAAAGTCCTTTTAATAATTCCTAACATAGAGTTGGCTTTATTAATAACGCTAGATTTATAACCATCCACAAGCAGGCCTAATTTATATTAAAACCACATTAACGCATTTCATTGGCAGTGGCTGATCATATGCAAATTATTATCAATCATTGATCAACCCAGGGAGTTGTCTGATCAACCATGCCATAAGTAAGTAAGGGGCCTAGTTGGCCCCTCATTTTTAGGCATCTGCAAGGTTGTTTCTTTTGAATGATTTTGTCCAACTTATAAATTAAGCTTAGTGTTAATAATTAGATTAGTTGTTCAAGATCATATTCAAGTTTCTGTTTTCTTTGAATAAATCTTCTTTTTCCTGGTTATGCAACATGCACACCATCGTGTCAGGATTCAATATTAATTATGTCATCATCAGGAACCTTATCCAAGGTTTCTCGTTATACGCACACAATGCTACTCTCGAACGGATTTTGACAAAAATGAAATTTATTTTAAATCTGTAGTCTTTTACTTTATATTAATACTGTATTACTACCAAAGTATAAGTAAATGTGCCACTTAATTCATGTATTTAATTTTATTCATTTCTCTGTTAATACACTACAGGCAATTTGTACAAAACACTAAATGAATATTACTATAACACGCAATCATGTGCGCTGACGAAACTCCAAGAGGCCTAATACAGGGATTCTTACTGTCCAGTGATATCAACCAATCGGCTATAAATCAAAAAGTTAAACAGAGGAGGAGAAGTCAACGCTCGCTGCAGGAATTCCCTAATAGCAAAAGAAGAAGCAGCACTGTTGGTGTTAACAATGTGAGTACATGACTGAAAAAAATAATACTGAAATTAAATAAACAAATAAGTAAATAAACTATAATATAGTGCACAGAATTTGCTGGTCTCTCCTGCTGTCAACTGGAGAGTCGATGACGCTCTAATGTGCAATCATAAACCCGTACATTCACTGCATCGTATATCCGTCACCCAACGAAACCCACTCCACTGTCCGTGAGTGCTACACGATGCAATGCCGGCAGTGCTGATTGTCGGTGACAGTACAGTATTTATGGATCGTCATTAGAAACGATCCATTGTGCGCACATTGTGGCAATGCGTTTTCCGTAAAATCACACCAGCCAACGACTGTCGGAGGCAGTGATTGCCTGGCTTAAAAGGCATTCAAATTCAGATGAGTCCAGAATCTGTGCTTTTAAAATACCAAATCAATAGCTTAAAATGTGCTCTTTTATTATATTTAAAGAATAAAATGCAACAACAATAACTTTTAGATTTCGGTTGGCAACACATAATTTTAGGAGTTTTTTCAGTGATAGATCCAGGGGGTGTGAAAAATGCACCAGTTCTTTTGCAGAAAACGACAAGGAATATTATATTAATAATTATATACCTCAAAATGTGTAGTTTTATGCTCCAGTTTTTGCAATTTTTATGCAATTTTATTTCATGAATACTGTACTTACACAATTTATAATAAATTGTAAATATTAATGTTTTTGTTCTTAGGCTAGCCCTAGAAAAAGGTCATTAAGTGAGCAGTCGCCAGGTAAAAGGACGCGTTTAACTCCTAAACAATTCAGTTCACGTACTCCAGAAGTATCTGCCAAGGTTGCTGTTACAAACCGTTTGCTTCGCAGTGCCAGTCGGGCTGCAGCGTCCAGTTCATCTAGAAAGATTTTACAGGTACCGGCAAAGGAAATAGATGCCCTGACACCAAGGGGTCTCATACAGGGATTTCTTAATGATGGTAAGAATTTATTTTATGAACATTTTATTAATAATTTATTATTATTACTGATATTAATATTATTATTGATATTATTATTAGTATGATTATTTATTTCATGGGTGGGCAAAGTGCGGCCCGTGAACCACATGCGGCCTGATGGTGATTTTGTTGCAGCCCGCAAAAATAAATTAAAATCCCTATGTGTGCGGCCCACCAACCATCTTTGGCTAGAAAACCCCTTGCTTTGTATGGTCCAATAGTGATCATGTAAAAAACTATATTAAAACTGAGCATGGGGCAGTATACAAGCAGGGCATAAAGGTTTTTTTGGAAGCACACTGGAAACATCAAAGTTTGGGTGTGAAATAAAAAAAATTACTTTGGCCCTCCCCCACCGTTGTGCCCACCCCTGATTTATATCCACAGCCCGGTCACAATATTATTGATAGTATTATTGCTAGTTACTATAAAATGTAATTATTATTATATTGTTATTATAATATTGTTAATTATTGATGTGGAATATATATGAAAAGTTGTAGTGATAACAATAACTTGTATATTTTGTTGATGCGTTTGCTTAAGTTTTTAATATTTTTATTGCTGAATAATGATATAGAGATAATCTACTACTTTTTTTAACTACTACAGTATGATTATATATATACAATAAATAACTTAGCTTAAGATATTGTTGGCTAATGTATACTTTACATGTTTGAATATTTTAAGCTGCTCCTGAAACACCAGCAGTTCATCGGTTAGATTCTCCTCCCACTGAGAACTTTGCATTGCCTGGAATATATGATGACGAAGAAATTGGCACTCACAAAGGCAGGTTCGTATCAAAAGCTGTGATCACATTTGATACATTTTTGTCAAACTTAACACAATGTATTTTAATGTAGTAGGCCTTAATATAGCACATTATACCAAAGTGTCAGTGCACTTAAAAAGAAAGTAAATGAGTGGTGGTGAAAGGAATACGCTATACAATTCCTATAGTAACGAAAAAACAAGGAGGTTGATTCCAGTAACCACAAGTATCAGTGGCAGATCCGGGAAATTGAAATATTGGGGATAAATTGAGGTTGACATTATGTCACATTCGTGATGTGTGATATGACGTGATTGTACTACTACCCGTAAACTCGGTCGTGTGTGGTACGATGCATTGCTAGCCAATTCGTCATTATATCGAATATCAGACGCACAGTTCTGAAAGTTGGAAGTTAAAATTAAATCGAGTAGAAGTGGTTAAACGGGTCAACAGTTGAACTCAGCTCAGGTCGACACTGTTTTGCTTGTGGTTGTTTCCGGTTTTTTTGTTTTCTACCCTAACTCGGTGGTTTTGGAGTTGATGCAGCTTATTAATTACAATATCAATCATCAGTCAGTCTGCACAAATTGGAAAGCCTGGATAATAATAAAAAGCATCGTTTCTATTAAATTTGGCAGTAGACCCATGCTCCTGCTGGGAGCCTATTTTCAGTAGTGTGAATGGGTTTAAATCATCCTGATCTAAACCCTGGGCTTCTTTTTTAGAACCCTTTTTTAAGTACAGTAGCTTCACCTTTTACAGCATACTGTACGTCCTTTGTTATGTAGATTAAATGTCACAAATATCTTATAAATTAAATCTAGAACATTATGACATACTGACAAAATCTTTTCCTCATTATCTATCACATTTAAGACCACTATCTCCTCTGCTGGATGTTGATTCTAGTGTTCATGGTTCAAGCCGATTGACTCCAGCCAGGCTAAAGCGTCAGAGACAAGAGCTCAGTTACAAGGAGTTTTTTTCGGGTGTGCAGAAGCGTATGAAGAAAGGGCCTAGAGTGGAAGAGGAGGCTGCAGCAGAATTAGAAAATGATAAGAATAGACCAACCCTGGAGGAACTTGCTGGAACGGTAGCATGTTTTGCCAATTTTTAAATATGCTATATATATATCTGTCTCTTATACACATCTAGATGTGTATAAGAGACAGACTTTATATTAATACTGTATTTTATAAAACATAAATTAAATTTATGAGTTATATTTTCAGTTTTCATAAATTTTTGACAATTTTTTTCAGGAGGAGATTTTGTCATCAAGCCCTCCAAGTGACAGACGGATACCACGGAGACACAGACTCTCAGGTGGTATACAAGGTTCTAGTGTTTCTCATGAGGTAGGTGACTCTCAGCCAGTTACAGAGCTTCCAGAATTCCAGATTAGCAATGCTGAATCTGATGAGAGTATCACCGATGATGAGTTAGCAGAAGGCACCCAAATTTCAACAGAGGCAGGTAATGAAGGAGGGGATGGCATCCTTGATGGAGACTTTGGAGAAAGTGATAACAAAGTTACAACAGTGGCACCTGATACAGAAGACAGTGGAAATCAAAGTGGTGATGACTTAGAAGATGGAAGTCTCAGTGGTGGTGACTTGAGAGTAGGTCTTACTGGAGTTGCAACAGAGGCACCTGATAAAGAAGACGATGAGAGTCTCAGTGGAGATGACTTAGGAAAAGGTCATACCAAAGTTGTGACAGGGGCACCTGATGAAGAAGATGATGGAAGTGTCAGTGGAGATGACTTCGGAAATGTTCATACAGAGGCTACAGAGGCACTCAGTGAAGAAGAAGGTGGAAGTCTCAGTGGTGATGACTTAGTAAGTGATCACTCTAGTCTTGCAACAGAGGCACTTGAGGAACAAGACAATGGAAGTCTTAGTGGTGGTGGCTTAAGAAAAAGTCATACCAGTGCTGTGACAGCGGTGCCTAATAAAAAAGACAATAGTACCATTAGTAGTGGTAATTTGGGAGATACAGAAATGGAGACAGAAGCATTAGGTCCAGACAATGTTGATGAAGAAAGCAGAGTTGCAAGAGCAACAGAAGAGGAAGTTGAAAAAATCTTGCAAACCACCAGCATAGAACCTGAAGAATTCTCTGACATTGAGGAGGATACTGATTTAGGAGGAGTTACTGAAGATGCTACTGAAGATTACCGTAATCTTCAAACACCAATCATTTCCAAGAGAGCTTACAAAACTCCAGTTCTCACTGAACGAAAGCAAAAACACACTCAAATGGAGAAAAGGTATGTCAACCACATTCAGGTAACTTGAGGCTTGATGTCTGTAACATTATGTAATGCAAAAAAACATTGAATTATTATCTGACCTACAGCAATCATGGGTGGTGTATTATCCATTAACATTACTCACTTTATTACCAATATTCATCCCATTTTCATAATCAATTTTTTCTTTAGTGTTGCCCCAAAATCCAAGACGCCAAGAAGTGGAGGATCTAAGAAGGAACGCAGCCAACCACCTCTACCAACCAGTTTGACAAAGAGTATCTTCTGCCATTTCTCAAGTGCTAAGGTCTCTAAGGAAGCCCTTGCAGCTGTTGAAAAAGGGTAAGTGTGAATGTAGTAAAGAGAGGTATTGGCTGTGGAATGTTTACACATTTTAAGTTTAGCCATGTGTAATTTTGTGTTATGTTTTGTTTTTCTTTTTTCTTTTCAGAAGTGAGCAATTTTTCAAAAGATTGACAACAGATTTAAGAACATATTGTAAACATGCCAACCGACAAACTGTTGAAACGACAGATATCGAATTGCTCATGAAAAGGTTTGAATTTATTTTTCTATTAATTTTTTTATTTTTTTTTTGGTCATAAAAAGTGTTACTTGTCACTTATAAGTATTATTATTATTTGGTAACGTATTTAGTATTCAGTTCGGTAGCGTGCCAGGTAGGGAGTAAAAATAAACATTCCTATTGAAAGTTATTCTCTTTCCCACTGCTTGCCTACCTATATGTCATTTTGTCTAGAAAGTGATGTTGCTTGTATACAAAGTAAGTTGGCCTTCTAGGGAAAATTACTATTTTTTTCTGAATAAGTGACAGATGCAAAAATAATGTTTCTAAATGAGCAATTCAGTGTTATAATAAACCGTTACGGAGTGTCAATCAGACTTAACAACTGACCAATCAGAACAGACCCAGGAATATGCGCCGCCTACATGTGTTGTCCCACAAACACGCCCGTTTCAATTTTCAATTTATTTATTCAGGTATAGTATGAGAAAAACATACAAGCACAAAGGCCAACATAACGTAATCAATAAAAAAAACCTCACCATTGGCCCCTTGGAAACCTGGGCATAACAGAAGACCATCAAGGGTAGTAATGTTTTTACAATGTCATTTTCTGGGACCTCAGCAACATTATCCAAAGAGCATGGCTTATCGGAAAGGTCTATTGTGACATGCAACTTTGTTTTTCTTCCTCACAGACAGGGCTTGATAACAAGTAAGCAATCTCTCCAATCTTTGATTGAGCAACATCTCCCAATGGAGCATCGCAGAGAGTTGATACCAGTGGCTTACGCAGGGAACGTAGTCAAGCCCAAGATGTGATCTTTCCAACATGCAGTGTCAAATAGCTGTGTATATATAGTAAAGATCTTATAATTACAAGATAGTACTCTCTGCCATTCTATGCATAGCAAGTAGAAGTGTCGATGTTCAGTAGAAAGAAACATAAAAAGTAATCACTTTTGAGAGAGGGCGCCCTAGTTGTTACAATGGTCGTCATAGAAGTTGCACACAGATACGCTATCTTTAGTTAACGATCTCTAAAGTCAAAGTTAAAAAGTAATCACTTTTGTGTGAGGGCGCCCTACACTGTTATTACAGAATCTGCATGCAGAAAACGCGGAGAATGCGATCTTGTAATTGTAAGATATTTAATATGTATATTATGACAGTTTTTGAATGAGAACATAGGGATGTGATTTTACATGCTATGGCGAGACTGTTTCATACCTTGTGTCGTATACATTATTTTTTTTTTAGCGTCTTCGTAGGAGGGCGCAAAATAACATTAAAATGTTAAATTTTATTTTCTATTTAGCAAAATTGGTTCTAACAAAAGCATAAAAATAAAATGTTCAGTGTTATGAGATAAGAAGTAATTGAAGGCGCCCTTTGACCCTCGCTTTAAAATTTTCGAATATCACATCTCATTGTCATTAAAAATACATTGGCGATGTGAACAAGTTCAGTAATCGCACTGATAAATGCTTAATGTGTACTTGGTTATAAGGGAAAAACGTCTTGCACTATGGTGGCAGCAGGTGACGGTGTGATAAAATATTTTCACTTTATACTTTTTATGTAGTGTTGGGTGTGCTAACAAGCTAAAAATAAGCAAATAAAGGTATAAAAAGACTTAACAAGGAGTTATTGGAACACGTTGTACATTCATACTTGTATATAAAGATGTTTATTTTAATTTTAGAGTTTCTCATGTTATCGCTACTCAATCATTTGTTAACTGATTTTTGGAATAACATTATTATTCATGTATGTAAAAAATGGAAATATTTAGTTAGAATGCAATTATGTAAAAAAAATTGGACTAGGAAAAGAAGTTTATTGATTTGATTTTTTTTGAAAATTTTTTAATTGAATTTTAAGGATGGATAGCATCCTTTGTTAAAAAGAAAATTATAATATAAATGTAGTCTACTGTACATATTCGTATTTATTTAATAACTAAATATTATGAAAACACATTGTCACCATTGCGTAGGTTACAACCTATGCTGGCTAGGTCAATTCAACATGAGGTACAGCATGGACCCATAGATTGATTGCTTGATTGAATTTTTGCAGTGTAAACACAAAGAATAGCCTATGAAAGTCTAAAAGACTTATTTGCAGTGGGGTCCTTCTTGTGGTGATTGGACAGTACACCGGGAGACAATCCCCTACTCTTTTCCGAAAGAGTGTACTGCGTTGTTTAACATGCACATGGGCCATAAATGCATACAGGACCATAAATGCACACAGGACCAAAACCTTAAACGTCTCATCTGAAAGTTTGTGCACTATTGTAACTTGTATTTCAGCCCTCCAGCTGAAACACAAGGAGAGGCAGCAATGGGAATTGAAACGAGGGACCTAGAGATCGCCACAGTTAAGATTTATTGCATATTCTTTAGCATTTTGATAATCAATAGTGAGCAGAACAGACTCAATCTTCTGTGAGTCTGTGACCGTCGTACGTTCTTAGCACAAACTGTGTTATCTCATGCGCAGAAGACTACTTAGTGACGTCATTATGTTCTACTGTCATTGTAAGCTTCCTATAATCAATGCAGCAGCCCCATTAGCCTCTTTCCATACTACCAAATTGTATTAAAAAAATATCACACAAAAAGTGTGATGTATTTTGATGAATGGGTATATTCATAAAAAATCAAAAATAGTGTGGACACAGCTTTAAATGTTGGTCTTTGGTGTTATTTTAGAGGTTACTAAAGGCATGAAAAGTGAAATAGAATTTTGTATAAGATTGCTAAAACAGAATTGGTCAACACAAGAATAAATTTTTTTTTTTTAACTAACTTGCCACTTGCAGCTTTTGCATTCATATGTATTTCCTATTACAGTATGTTATAAAATAACTCCTTACTGTAATTGTAGTAAAACTTTACCGTATTGCTTTGGCAGAATTAAGTGAAAAGCATAAAAACAAGGTGTTATTTGCTATATTAGATTGTTCTATTTTTATAGTTAGATTCATTCACATAGTTTTCAAATTAAAAAAATGTTTAAATGGTGCTCAAACCGATTGTTGTGGTTTCTTTTTGGAAAGTCCAAATGAATTGTATCCAATCACCACTACCAGTAAGCAAAGCACATGGTCAAGCCTCATTTGTGGCGCTCTACCGAAGTGTTCCCAAATGAATGAGGAGACTTGAGTTATGGTATCAGAGACAATAATAATATGTTTAAATACCATCTTTAAATTTATTTCATTCTCATTCTACATAACTCACCACATGCAAGATGGAAGTAATGCTTTATAAATCACATCTCATTAAGCTGAGCACTCATTGCACCTGAGTGTTGTTGGCCGACCTGATTCTATAGAGAACACGACAAATGCGCAACAGATCTTTTTAATGACGATCCGTTCAGACTGTCACCGAAAATCAGTAGGCAGTGTCACATTGTCTATCACTCATGGGGAGCAGAGTTTGATTCGCCAGCTGTAGTATTGCTATATACAGTAGAGTACATGTTATTAATAGTAACAGCATTACCTGAGAGGTCAGATAGCACATGTACAGATAGCACAAGTACAGTGACAGTTGGGAGTTGTGTACGTAAGCTGGAAATGGAGAGTATAGTTTGAAATAAAACATACAAGAAACTGGAGCATTGTTGTGTGCCTAGTTATTAAAGTATGCGTACCGATACTGTGTTGTAGTATCACTGTCACAGGCCACCGACAATCAGCAGATGGGGTAGCGTCGCGGAGTTGAATTTGCTGTACGATGGTCGTACAACACAGTGAGTGCCCAGCTTAAGGGAGTGAATTTTTTTTAATCATAAAAAATCCTAGATTTGAACCTTTGACCTAGAAGACTGGCATCATAACTACTCCACTATCATATACGCCATTAATTCAAAGCATGTTTATTAATATTTCAATTCATTTTGCATTTTCCAACATTGTCTAAGCTACCTATTAAAGGTGTCCTCTGGGGGAAGTTGCAACCCATCATCATCGTCATCATCGTCAATGTTCTCAATATCACAAAACTCATCCTCAAGTAACATACTGTCTTGAAATTCCTCTTCATTAAAGCTAGCTGCAATTGGATTTGACTTCCTTTCCTTTCTTTTCCTCTTCTTCCTCTGTAGCACCTTAAATTGTTCAAAGCTCTTAGAGATGTCCTCATCTGTGTAAGCTGTCGTTTCCGATGAACTTTCCTGAATGAGGTTGGAATCGCCAGGACCAAATGTCTTTTTATACTTTTCAATTTCCTGATTTATCTTCCCTAAGTCCATGTTCAGAAAATTAAGAGAATTCTGAGAGTGAACGTGAATAGGAGACATGTCGATCGCTGAGGGAATAGGATCATCTGGTTCGTATTCCGGATCTGGTGGTCCCATATCTGCCTGGGCAAGTAATCTGTCTACTTCAGCTGTGTTTGCGCTTAGTTTATCACGCACAAATACAATGATTGGGGTCCTGCTGAATATTCTTAATGATGCTAGTGTATGTCTGAAAAGAAAGATAATAGTGACAACAATAATTATAAATCTTGGAAAACAGTATAATAATTCAGCAACACAAATACAGTAGTAATGAACAGAGGGTCCCCTGACAGATGGAAAACTCTTGTTTGGTGTCAAAGGGAGAATTCCCCTCCTTGAACTTGATTAAAGACCTGTCCAGCATGTACCTGTATAGGCACATCATGGCTATATATGGGCATAAAAAACCTTTGGTCAAAGAAAATTTGTTAATCTGGACAGTGCTTAAGGTGCTGCAATCACTTTGGTTTGATAGGCAAATTGATGCTTCTAGTCGTCTGACAACCTCAAGTGTCGCCTGACTTGCTTGTTTGATGGAGGGAATTTTCTTATGATCCTGAGCCGATGCCACCACTGGCTACAGTTTTACTTCAATGGATTCAATATGAAGTTCTGAAGTAAATATTAATTTTATGTGACAAATAAAATGTGATATGCCCATATTTGGGTGTATTATGACATGATCATGACCATATATGGGCACATCACACACATTTTACACATAAAAATTGTATACAGTAGTGTGGACAAAACTTTACAAGTGGAAGGCGCTGAATCATAGAGTGTGATTCTTTGTCTAACTCACAAATTATATCTGGTTGACCGTGAAAACCACGAATACACTAACCTAATAGTAAACGTATGCCTATCAAGAATTTCTTGGACCTTGTCATCACTCTCAACGTTGCCAGATGCTTGCCAGTATACACGACAAGTGCCTAAATCACCAGTCAATCGTACCTGCAACAAAAAATATCCTCCTGATCTTGTAAATATACGGTAAAGCAGATCCATGCAGAAACTGCAATGATGTAAATTTTTCATACATGAATATTACACCAGTGGGGCGTATTTAGGAGTCTTTAATGGGGGAGAACACCCCCTAAATACGCCATTGTATTACACAGGACGAGTGCTAATCGAACATGGGTGCTATGTAGAAGGGTACGTTTGCTAATAACAATTCACTAGGAGTAGTTTGGCACAGTGGGAACTGGAACTGGGCTTTTAATCCCTTGCTTTGCATTAAGCTTGTGTACTTGAGCAATTCAATTTATCTTCTGTGCTTCTCTCCACACATAAGTATAAATGGCTACCTAGTGGGGTTGCCTGCTATGGCGTTGATAAGGAACAAGTGGATCAACTATACATTTACCCCAAGTATCAGGACATTCAAATTTTCTAATTCTTCGCTAATCAAGTTGGAGTTGACCATGTCACAGATATGTTGGAATGTGTTGTCATTTAAACATCGCAGCCTCACACTGTCTTCCGGTTGCATCCGTCCTGGTTTTCTTGATGTCGCACATTTATTAATCTGATAAAAATAAAAATTTATGTTTTTATCAAGGAGGAGCCCAGAAAACTTGAATGATACCTTGAAAGGCTACGTTTCAAACTTTTAACTACAGTATCAATTTGATTGGGCAACACCTCAGACAACATTTTTTTTCTTGGCCTTGTATCATTATTAATATTAGTTGTAAATTGGTTCTATTTGACTCTGTTGATGTCCATTTAAACAGTGACGGCTCTAGGATATATTTTCTGGGGACGCTGAGCTGTCCGACAGGGGGGGGGGACTTCTGGGGGAAGGGTTTGAGAGGGTGTTCCCCCTCCCAACTGAGATTTTTTTAAGAATAGGAACCTCTGGATAGCCAGAAATTTCTGGAGCTTCTACTATACATACCGTTCTGTTAAACTGGCCAGGACTGTTTACATTAAAATAGAACTTTTTCCTAAAAAAAAAAGAAGACAATAAATATGTGTGGTCATGTTTTCTTTTTATATAAATTTATTATAAACATATATATAACACTTAACAAATTGTCTTTTCATTTAATTGGTAATAAAATAGCACACACACTAGAGTAGTGATGTCTGGGGTAACTGGAGGCTTGGACAGGTCAAGACACCTCTCCCGCCGGATCCCTGTCTATGATAAAATATAATACTGTACAGACTTTGCCTAACTCGATAATTTTTAAGTCGATCTTATTTCACATGCTAAATTGTTGATTTCTATTAACGATCTGCAAGTCAAATTTGATCAAAGTTGAACAGTTTTTCAATGCCATTTTGGATTCGACAGGCAAGTTCAACTGTATACTTTTTAGTACCTTTATAAATTAGTAATAATAATAATGATACTAGGCCTACTTAGTAATAATAGGGTAATAATATCAATAATAAAGGTGACAACAACAACTACAACAATAATATTAATAATAATAATAATAATATGAGAAAAATACCAATAAAACACCAATAACAATAACTTTTTAAATTACTATTATTAAATTAATAATACTAAGACTAATAAATAATAATAATTAAAAATCGAAAATTATCTATTATTTATATGGTACTGTAATAATAATATCAGCAAAAATTTGAACAATATATAATATTAATGCTAAGACTAATAATTAATATTAAAACTAACAGTAATAAAAACAACAATAATAATAACAACAATGACAACAATAATAACAGCAATAATAATAATAATAATAATAATAATAAGTATAATAATACTTAAAGAATTAGTATTTTATACTTGATGAATTACTCCTACAAAGTGTAGTACCAGTAAATGACTTGTGGCCGAGTTGACTTGTGGCCGAGTTGACTGGTGGCCGAGTTGACTGTAGCCAAACTTTTTGTAGCCGAGTTGACTTGTGGCCGAGTTGGATCGAATTCTTTAAAAATACATAAATAAATGAAGATACAGTGAAATATAGGCCTAACTAAGGCCCTACCTAGTTATGGGAAAGTATGAAAATGAATTAAAAGAAATGAATAAGCCTTACTACAACATGCAACATTTATGTTACCAGTATCAGTGTTCCATACATTCAACCTTCGGTTGGTGGTCGGTGCCACTGTACACCATCCAAAACGTGAACGAATTGATCGACTACACTCCCTAGTGTCTGGACGTTTCTTGGTTCTCCTGGAATCGGGTCTTATCCTACCTATCTAGCCTACACCACTACTAAAAAGGCAGCACTTCCTCGCTACCCCCTAGCCTAACCTACAGTTAGTAGGAGGAACAGACTTAGGCTAGCTGGGGCCTTCGTAGGCCCTTCCCCCAGTGGCATGGCAAGGGCCTAGCCTAGCCTCTAAATGTATTATAAATATGTGTGTGAGTTGTTATATGTTCTTACTTCTTCTTTTCAAGCAGCCTGTTTAGTTTGCTGAGCCTTTTTTCTTTCATAAGTGATGTGCAAACTGAAAAAGATCTTAATTCAGGACAACACAGAATTGACGGAACCGCTCTCCGTAACATCACCATGGGCGCAGACATCTTGAAAACTTATGAGGATATGAATCTACTACTTTCTAAAAGTGAAATTTTCTCATAAATATCCCAGCAATTCGGTATTTTGTATGATATTAAATGAAATTGAATACTGTATTTTATAAAAAATATAAGCAATTATGCTATGGAAGGCAAACCTAAGTATTAAAAGATAAAAAAATTCCAATAACAGTAAAATAATTGTAACAATGCACGCATATGCAAAAATGGACTATGCCTCATGTAAGAAGAACAACCATTGGAACCTGTTTGCAGTGACAAAGGGTTTGAGCATGTTGTGTTAGTACGTACGAACCGAGAACGTGTGAGTTTAATTTAATTTGTTATGCCTGAAGTTGCTGAAAGAAACACAGAGTATCTTGTAAATACTTATTGTATTGTATTATAATTGTATAGGTGATAAATTAAGGATTCGAACATCTCAAATTGAGGCTAATAATAGTTAGATAGTATTTAGCCGCAGAGAGAAACATGTCGATCGCATTCGTCCCTCAGCGACAGAGAGGAGGAAGAGCCATGCCTGATCAGGCAACAGTTCAAAAGGTAGGCCATCATGCTTTTTCTGATTTTTGTGTAGATCGTTGATATCGGAATGGGTATAATAACTAAAATAGAGGCCTAGATAGGCATTTTTTACAGTTTTAGTTGGTAAAAAGATCAGAAGATAGGCCTAGCTAATGCAAGAAGTACTCATTTTTTGTACTGCACAAAGTTTCAATGATTAAAACATGATTTTTGAGCTGCAAACTGGTGAAATTTAATATGAAAATAATATTTTTAATATATTATAGTAGAATAACGGAAAATATAAAAATATATAAATTAAATATTAATATGTATAAAAATATCCCAGAATGTAAAACTGGTTGATATGCGACTTGGTTGAGGCCTGACTTTGTTGAGTACCAGAAGGAGAGTTAAGAAGGAGAAACTTGGCTGCCAGCCGGGTACTGTAAATGCTTGAATAAGCGCTGCACCAAACCTTAATTTTTTCGCTAAGCAGCGCACTCGAATAAGCGCCACAGCATTTAATCAATAGTTATAATTATCCTGTGTGTAATGAAACACTTTGAGAAACAGAGTTTTAAATACAATGTATACATTGTTAAAATGAATAAATAACACAATTAAGACACAAGCATTTCTTTAAACGTTTATTTACGATGACATAGGACCTATAATAGGCCTACTGAATTACAGCAATATGTGAGGCAGGTAACATGGGAACAGGCATGGAAAACGCCATGCCAATATTTTTTTTTGTAAGCACAGCACTGAAGCTTCTAAAACTATTTGTACATTTGCGTTAATTTTACTGGCATTCAAACCTTCTAACCACTATTTAGGGAGGAGCTCATTTTATGACATGTCTTTTATTTACTATCAGATGCTCGATGAAAATAATCAACTGATTCAAACAATAATGGATTTTCAAAACAAAGGCAAGGGTGGAGAGGTTGCTCAGTAAGTGATTTTACAAATCTAGTTTTAATGAACATTTACTGAATGGATCATTCCGAAGTGTCATTCAAACATAACAACTCAGTAATCAGAACAGTGCTAGTAATATGCGCATGTTTAACAATCACACATGTTGTCCCACCAATGCATATGTTCGTGTATATTTCAACACTGCCATTTTGTGGAACCTTGGCAACAATATCTAAGGGCCGGGGCTTAGTGAAAAGGTCCACTGCTGCCTTGACCATTGGTTATTTCTTGTACTTTTTAAGTATTTTGGTCAAATAGTCCATATATTATACTATTTATATCATTTCATACAGTATATCCAGGATAATCCAATATATTATGTTATTTACTTTTGTATTGTATTATATTAATATTAAAATATATAATATTAAAATTGCCTCTTCAGATACCAGCAACTTTTACATCGTAACCTTGTGTACCTTGCAACACTAGCAGATTCTAACCAAAATATGCCATCAATTGGGGGAGTAAGTATTTTGGTTTATAAAAAAGAGATAGCCATTTCAGAAATAAAAAAATAATTAAAAACTAATTGGTATCTATAAAATTTACTGCAACATCAAATTAAATTAATTTACTATTCATTGTTGTTCCTTATTTCAGAATCCGGGACAAGGTGGTCAGCCACCATCATCTCAAGGAATGCATGGCCCACATCCACAGGCTATAATGGGTTCTCATCCGCAAGGCATGCCAGTAAACCAAGGCATGTCAGGACACCATCCACAAGGAATGCCTGGTGGTATGCCACAAAGCATGCAAGGTTCACATCCACAAGGAATGCAAGGGGCACATTCACAAGGCATGCCAGGACACCATCAACCCGGAATGCCAGGAGGCCCTCATCCGGCGAACCTATCTGGTTCACATCAGCAAAACATGTCTGCTTCCCACCAACAGAATATGTCAGGACCCCATTCTCAGGGTATGTCAGGACCCCACCCGCAAAGTATGTCAGGACCACATCCCCAAAGCATGACCAGCTCACATCCCCAAGGAATGTCGAGTCCTCACCCACAAGGAATGTCCAGTCCCCACCCACAGTCTATGCCTAGCCACCATTCCCAACAAAGCATGGCCGGACAACATCCTCAGCAGAACATGGCAGGATCACACCCACATAGCATGACGCCACACTCTCAAGGAATGCAGAGTGGAGCCGTGCAAGGGCAGCAACAACAGAACATGTCTCCATCTCCACACTCAACCTCGCAGACTGTGTCAAGCCAAGGGCAACAGAGTATGCCTCCTCCAAGTTACACGCCAAGCTCAACTCCAAACAGCGTCTCTGATTCAGCTTCTGGATCCATGCCACCACCAGCTGCTCCACCAACGTCATCTGGAATGCCCATGCAACAACTCCAAGGTATTGTGTTATTTAGTATTGTTTATCAAATTTTTATTATGATAATATTGTATATTAGCAAGCATGTTAGTACTTATCAACTCATGATAATGATTGGTAGATCTATGTGTTGTTGAATTTATGGTGTGTGCTTGTGCTTGGAAAGATGCAGGATATACTTATCATAATCATTTCTGCCGTTATCAGCCCACTGCAGGGCAAAGGTCTCTCCAAACTGAAACCATCCACGTCTGTCCTGTGAGCTTATACTGTACTTGATAAAATATGGCGGTGATAATTATAATTTTGCACGTTTTGTCTAGTGCTCTCTTACACAAATATATGTGTATCATAGTGTGGTAATTGTATAAAGATTACTTACTTCCTTAAATTTTTATTCTTGCAGGACCACCTGTGTCCCAACAGCAAATACAATTACAACACCAACAGCAAATGCAACAACAAATTCAGCAGCAACAACAACAAATGCAGCAGCAACAACACCAAATGCAACAGCAACAACAACAACAACAGCAGCAGCAGCAACAACAGCAGCAGCAGACAATGCCTCCATCACAGACCCAACAGCAAACCCAACAGCCTATGTCGTCTACAGCCGGATCACAGCCAATGACCACACCTAGCAGATACTCGGACAGCATGGGTGGCGGGGCATCATCAGCTAATTATCCTCATCCGACTATGGGACCGCCACAAGGTAAAGGTAATTAAATAGTTTGAGGTAAAGTAGTATCGCACCTCTGTTATATTGCACATTGCATGTCGCTATTTCTGCTCTCCGTCTATATTTGCGATAAATTTTATAAAGGCATGTACAGTTAATGAGCATTGCTTTGGACTCCCTATTGAGTCGTAGCTATTGTGAGGCTGAAGATATGATGTGATTGCTAATGATGTGATGGTGGGTCATAGTGCCAATTGATGATGTCTTTTTTTATGGTGATGTGATTGGTGGTGATATAATCAATAATGATGTTGTGATCAACAATGTCAAGATTGATAATAATGCAGTTGATAATCATATCTATTTTGTGTAGTGGTTATCACACCAGCCTAGTTATCTGAAGGTTGTGGGTTCAATTCCCACCCAAATCACTTGGAAAATTTTTTCGCAAGTATTTGTGAATGTCCTGTGTATTCGGTACGATAACACATCAGGTGGGGCAAAACATCACTCCTATAATATGTCTTTGTTAATATGATTTGTCATGATGGTTGATCATCATTGCAGGCGGGATGATAAGTTTGCAACAACAGAGTATGATGCAGCAGCAACAGCAGTCACAGTACCCAATGCAATCAAAGTATTCATCGCAAGGACAAAGTCAAATGATGATGTCAGAACAGCAGCAAATGGCATTCAGAGGACAACCACAGTCCGGTAGGCATGATACTTAATATTATTTGAGCTGATTAAAAAAAATGTCTGTTTTGCAACTATTAATGATAATTATAATATTTATTTGTAATTTGTTTCTTTTTTTATGAATATTATTTTCAGGTCAAACATCTTACAGTCAGTCCCAGAATTTCCCACCTCAGTACCCCGGACAACAAGGCTATTCATCTCAGATGCAGCGACAGAACTTTCCCCCGAGTGCTAACATGCCACCAGGCAGTCAGTATTCTGCAACACCTGGGAGCTACGGAGACTACCCGCAAGGTCAGGGAGCTCCCCCTGGGTATGGGTATAGGCAGCCCCAACCAGGCCAACAGCAGCAGCAGCAGCAACAGCAGCAGCCTGGGTATGGAGGATATCCACAGGGCCAGTATCCAAGCGGTTACCAGTGAGGTTGTACCAGTGACGAACTAGAGAAACTCAAAATGATAATGATCAACATCTCTAAAGCTCTGTCAAGATTATCAAATTTTCTTTGACAAAAAAGTGTTGTATACCTATATATAGTCATGATGTGCCTATCTATGGTCATGATGTGCCTATATATGGTCATGATGTGCCTATATATGGTCATGATGTGCCTATATGTGGTCATGATGTGCCTATATGTGGTCATGATGTGCCTATATATAGTCATGATATGCCTATATATGGTCATGATGTGCCTATATATGGTCATGATGTGCCTATATGTGGTCATGATGTGCCTATATATAGTCATGATGTGCCTATATATGGTCATGATGTGCCTATATATGGTCATGATATGTCACCATGACAATATTTAGGTATGTTTTTGTCATAAAAAGTTTGGTAATCTTAACCGGGCTTAATGATGTTGGTTAGTGAATGAAGTTGAATCCTCGTCCTTATGAACGACTCATAAGTAAGAACTTAACAGGTGAATTTGAGCGTGGAGTGAACGACGAGAAAAAAGAGTTAGGCTAAGCTTTTGTCACCCTTGCCGTTTGACTCGACTAGTTGCTGGTATCACTTATGTCGACTTTCGCCCTCCGCACAAC
This sequence comes from Anneissia japonica, assembly GCF_011630105.1. Lineage (NCBI taxonomy): Eukaryota > Metazoa > Echinodermata > Crinoidea > Comatulida > Comatulidae > Anneissia > Anneissia japonica. Next base: position 456,725 of record NW_022754077.1, read on the forward strand.
TACGGACAACTGCAAGCGATTAGGCAAACTAAAGTAGTTGCCCATAATAGTGTTTATGTAACTTAAGACTGTAGCATGTTTAACCCCATGCAACCGTACCATATTTCCATGCAACCGTACCATAATGTGAGACACTTTTTATACCTTGTTAAACTCTCGCCAGAGGAGAGTGGAAAATTTTGTTTTCTTATTTTTAGCAAATGGTTTTGCCAAAAACATTTAGGCGGAGAAGAAATAAAATTTTATTGTTGTGGATGTAAGCAGTGTAGTAAAATGCTTTAAATTTATATAATTAGGAAGAAATATACGTAACTTATTTTTGGAAATTTGAAGGCAGCAATGGGCTTAATAAAAATATTGAAAAACATTTTTTTGTGGCGGCAGTTGCGTTAATTGGCCAAAGTGAAATTTTATTTTTACTCGAAATCACAATTATTGGCGGGTGACGGGCTCGCTAAACAAGGTATAAAAAAAGTCTCGCCTAATTGGATACGTCAGACTACAGCTGTCACATAACCCTTTTCAGTTACTTGTCAGTTGGTTCGGATTGCAACAGCATAGAACATGGTTCAACTGATTCATGAATATTCATTTGCTTTCAATCACATGAGCATTTATGTGTTGATGTGTGAATTGTGTTTGTGTTTTATGTTATCTCAAATCGCACAACTCGCTGGCCATTTTCCAAAAGCCATTTGATATCAGTTAAGTTGAGTCATGTTGCAAGAGTAGCCTAAGCTTAGCTTTATGCTGCTGTGATTCAATATTAAGCTGTCTGCAGTCCAGACTATCAAATTTTCTTTGACAAAATATTGTATTGCCCATATATAGTCATGATGTGCCTATATATGGTCATAATGTGATGTCATCGTGACCAAAATTGCTATTTGTGTGTGCTCCCAGATGATGTGTTGTATAGTGTATTTAAATGTTGTTTGCATTGTTTTTATGAAATGCCTTTATAATTTAACTGCATTTATAGCCTTTCCTGTGGTAAACTACTTCATATTCCGCATAATGCACCTTGTAATAAAAACACTCAGATTATTCTTTAAGCCCCTCCAGACTAATCAATTTTACTTTGCAAAAATATGCCTAAATATAGTCATGATGGCATCACTTCAGAACTATATGTGGGCATACGATAGTTCTCTGTTCTTTGTAAATTTTATAGTGTGGACAGAGCCTTTGTCCATACAAAAATCTGTTGTATGCCTATATTTAGTCATGGTGCGCCTATATATGGTCATGATGTGATGTCATCATGACCATATTTAGGCATGTCACGTAAAATTGGTTAGTCTGGAGGAGGATTAAATACATCTACTAGATGTGAACCTATTTTGACTGAAAGGTATAGTGTATCAATTATTTTGCTTATGTTGGCTGGGAGTATTTAAAATGTTTTTGTTTATGTTACCAAGTAGTATGGAAATTATTGTTGATTACATAAACCATAAAATAGCAATGGCCTGATAATCACGTTTCTCCATATTTTTAATAAAGGTGGAACTTGAAAGTCAGTACAATAACTATGCTTCTTTTTGTGTCACAATGTTTATCATAGCAGCAGTGTGCTATGTACTGTACTATTTTGTATAACACCTTCATGTTTGTACAATCGCATAGCTTTTTAACTGCTGCTCCAAAGATTTGGAAATCTGGAATTACTTAAAAACAACTAACACGCGCGAAAATATTCGATTATATATGAATTCTTATACGCTGTCCATACTAAGTGATGTTAATTATAAAATATAGTTCTAAACCCAATTAAGTGTGTGAAATTAATATGCAATGTACGTAACACATATACTTTGCATGTGTTCACCGGGAAGATTATGAAACAAAATGGACAGTGTGT
>NW_022754077.1:458714-461256 GCF_011630105.1 Anneissia japonica
TACTAAGTGATGTTAATTATAAAATATAGTTGTAAACCCAATTAAGTGTGTGAAATTAATATGCAATGTACGTAACACATATACTTTGCATGTGTTCACCGGGAAGATTATGAAACAAAATAAACAGTGTGTACCACGTGACTTTCGTAAACCAAGGAGCGGAATGTCGCAACTCTTTATATATAATATGGCTCTGGACTATGCAGTGGCTATGTACAGTACTGTAAATGCTAATTTGGTAGAGACTTAACACAGCCTTTAATCGTGGTGGATATGAATATTTATGAGATCAATTCAAAAGAATGCATCAAAAAGTTGACCGCGATGAATACAACTCACCAGGAACCTAAATCCGCCTAGGCCTCTGCCTTCCTTGACTTTGGCGATGTATTATATCTTTTAACATCTTATAGTTACCCGTGGCGAGGCGTTTACAGTCTGTAGATGCCCCCTTGGCAACATTCTGTATTAACTTCCCTTTGTAGGGTGACGTTGAACTTTCACATTGTTCGTTAACTTGTTTCAGCATCTTTCGAAACAACTCAAGATCCGATTGAAAGCTAAGGCTACTGCCATAATTAGCAATTTTATTCCAAAGTGTTTGGTTGAAATACGAGTACAAGAGCACATCAACGGAGTTCCACTCGCGTATTTTTCCCGCAAGTGTGTGCGAAAGAGGTTCAACATGTGCTCGTGCATTTTTTGCCATGTAAAGAATATCATTCCACGACCAACAGAGCACCTTTCGAAGAATAACAAGCGATTCGTCAATGTGTTCTAAGATCAAAACCAAGTCCAGCTCATCATCTAACCGATTAATATACTGCTTCACTGTACTTTTATTGTCGTGGTACTTGTGATCCAAGCCTAGGTCAAATATTTGATCATTCTTCGCATAGTACCAACCAGTTCCTAAACGATTTGTAAGTGGCCATACTACTTGCTTGAATTTTTCCCTGTTATAATCAGGATTGAGAAAGAAATATTCAAGGCGTTCTCTCATAGGTACGATCTGTTGTTTACGTGGTAAAGATTTCCAATATTCGAATGCAACGAAGGCAGATTCAAACTGAGTTGCTGGATCTCGAAGTATTGTAATATATTTTGTTCCCGGTTTCATAAATGAATCGAAAGCTGACCGAAAGTAACGAATGTGTATAGCTACAAGGTTATATTTGTAGTTGTCATAGTCACCAACAGTAACCCCCACAGGCGGTAGAAAGCTAAATTTAGCCATATCAGCAAATAACCTGTTGGTAACTCCAACATGACCGTTAATGGAACTATTTTTACCCAAAACAAAAGATAAGTTGTTTCTGTATCCAAACGTATTAATAACGTGAGCAAGGGTGGAACTACCGGTTTTATGCGTTTTTATAAATGCAACGTTTTTCACCTTCACTGTTGTACAACCTGTAACATTTCCGAAGTCATTCCATAGATCTGGACGATGAATAGGCCTAGCAATAGGGGTAGGCCTACTTGCTGTATTATTTCTAAAAGTAAAAAAGAAAAAAATCAGATATATTTATTTTATCTAACAGTTCTGAACATTATCAGTATAGTAAACATAGAATAATAACGATATACTGTGGCCCGATTGCAACGATATTAGGTCTACAGATCAAAGGAATATATAATTACATATAGGCCCTAATTAAAATTTAATATATATATAATCGTTTAGAATTATCTTAAATTTCCTTCTGGCTCTAGCTCATCATATTTATTTTCAGTCCTTTTTTTAATACAAGATATACGGATACTGTACTATAATGACAATGTCTTGAATTGAATACGCGCGTCTTTCCAGCAAGCTACATCAAGCAATTTTCTAAGAAAGTGATGGGTCATCATGACGTCAGCGGGTAATCACGTATAAAGTAAATTTACGATGCGTGTAGTTAGCACTCAAAGCACAACCATGGCATTTTTACCTTAGTTTTATGATATTATTTCTTGTTATGTTATGAGTAAAAGATGGAACCAGTTCATGGTAATGTATACAACACCGACGATAAGAGCAACTACGGTCCAAATAGGAAAGATGATGAACACGACACGCTGAAAAATAGGAAATATGAAATCTTATAGGATGAGAACAATATTAATTATAGTATGATTTTTTTACATTTAACCTTTATATTGTCTATACTGCTTCTGTTTGGAGCTCTCCACCTAATGCCCACTATTGAGTGCGACAAGTTTCCGCAGTTTTCAACTTCAATTTGAATATATTTTTCCTTTTTTTTCCTTAAAAAAATGAAGGGGGGTGTCTTGAATCCACCTCTGCTCAAAACATTCTTTATCCAGAATAGTCATAATCACGAAAGATGGACATGGAAAACCAGATCACATCCTAAACACAAACAGCAGTCACTAAGACATACATCAGGAGCCGACTCGATGGAGTTTAATGCCCATACCCAGGGAAGAGCACAGATCTGTTTTGAAAGGTGGAGGGGAAGGACATTTTGTAAGTCGACACCCACCCCAGCCCCACAATGGTTGGAGCTGAGGTGAGAAAATAGTACCTCTAGAT
>NW_022754077.1:461277-462455 GCF_011630105.1 Anneissia japonica
ATGACACTTTTAGTAAAATTCATCATCATCACATCACCATTAGTCAAAATGAAGCGCCAAAAGAAATTCTCATGATCTTTTATCAGGGATTTTTGACAACCATAGAGATCTTATTAATGTGTGTGTATACACCATAGAAAACAAAGCTTACAAACATTGTCTTTGAGTATGTACTTTACATAGGCCTCTTCAAAAACGTGATTTCACAACCACCTCAGCCCCACCATGGCTGGGGCTGAGGTGAGAAAATTTGAGGAAATAGTACCTCTCGAAATGGCCGGAAATGACACTTTTATATAGTAATATTCATCATCATCACATTACCATTATAGTCAAAATGAAACGCCAACAAATTTCTCATGACCTTTTATCAGGGTCTACTTAATATCCAGGACAACTTAGGCCTAATTATAGCTTACTAAGCTTTAACTATATATACTATATTATGATCAACAAATCACAACTTTTTTTCGCATTTAGCACAATTTTCTTCACTTTTTATTGTTATTAATATTAATATCAATTATTACTATCGTCATTGTCATCATTGTTATTATTATTATTATTATTATTATTACTATTAGTAGTAGTATTATTAAACAAACATTTAAAGAAACTTGCAAAAGGATAAAAACGAAATTGAACCACAGTATCCCATTTCTATCTTAAAATAACTGGCCTGAGATTTATGGATTTAAGATTTTTTTTAATCACGCTTAGGCTTAAGTGTTCTATTAGGCCTATGTATAACGTGTACTGATGCATATTTACATGTTTAGAAGTATTCATTTTAAGTGATCCCAGGAAAGAATTTGTATTGGCTCAAGAATAAGCTTTAAAATTTTAACACTGTCCCAGGAAAGAATTTGTATTGGCTCAAGAATAAGCTTTAAAATTTTAACACTGTGTACAAAGGGGGGTGGGGGAGCCGCGGCTCCCACGGCTCCCCCCTGGATACGTTCCTGGGCCTATATGTATATTACCTGATGATTGGCTATGCCCGAAACATGTCGTATCAAGTAAATTTCTACTGAGGCAGATTACAACCGTTTTGTTTTTGATATATATATATCTGTCTCTTATACACATCTAGATGTGTATAAGAGACACCACACACACACACACACACACACACACACACACACACACACTAGGGTCCCGTGGAAGCATCGGCTCGG
>NW_022754077.1:462725-464319 GCF_011630105.1 Anneissia japonica
CTTCACAATGTAATTGTTATTGTCAGCAGCCTAAACACACCAAAACACTGCTTTTCCATGGAGGAATTAGTTTAGTTTTTCGGACTCGTCCCTTTTTATACAACAGGTATATGCATATTAAATCAATTACACATTGTTTAGCACATGATTACAATTGACGCCGTTCAGAGATCAAGTGCCATATTTAGGTTTTTGTTATGTTCGAATCGGTTTATCCTAAAGCAAGCCCGTACGCCTTTGGTGGGTGCGAATTTGTAGAGAGTGGACCAAAATAGCGGTGGGCTTGGGTTCAACCAGAGGCGGACTCCTGCTGCTGAGTTCCGGGTCAGACGTTTTTGATAATTTGCGGTCTTACTAATCGATCATGAAGATGCAATATCAGTGGTGGTTCCAGGAATTTAAAATTGAGGCCGGGGACCACCAAAGAAAATTTATGATTATGGCATCTTTAGATGGCCGGGAGTGGCGCTCTCAGATTTAAATTTGAATATAATTTTCTTTTTTCCCCCAATTTTTTTTCTGGGGGGGGGGGTGGGGGCTGACCCGGCTTTCCAATTGAATCCGTCACTGAATATGAACAGTACGGTTTTGAGAGAACACATTTCAGTGTTTTTCTCCAATGTATTGCAGGCTGCGAAAATTACTACATTAACAGTAATTAAGGCCTAATGTGACTGAATTCGTAAATAAAATCGAGGTCGATTAAAATCCATATTGGACAAAGCCTACAGATGTGGTATTTTCAGCCACGTGGTGTTTCGGATTATTCACTGTATGTGTCAACATATAGGCCTACTATAAAAACTGTAATGACTACAGAAATAGCAAACACAGATAAAAAAATGTTAAATTTAAACATAAAAGAAATAATGTGTTTGGTGAATTAAAGAGGAGTGCTGACATTGGCACCCCCGCACCCCCCCCCCCCCCCCCCCGCGTACGGGCCTGCATAGTCCGACCTTGATTATTGATAATTCCCTGATTACTCCCTGTCCAATCATCTGAATGCCTATTTTTGTTGTGAATTATTTCAAAGGAATATCGATCAAAACTTCGCTAATCACTGCACTTCACAATGTTAAGTGTTACCGGTATTGCCTGCAGCCGAACCAAAAAAAAAAACACACTGATTTTCGGAGTCCTCCTTCTTACAACGGGTTTATTCATATTGATAATTATCAAACATTTAAGTTTATTACATCTACAATTACAATTTACGCCGTTCAGATCAAGTGCTGTTCAGGTTTGTATTGGTATATCATAGATCGACATAATTATTGATAATTCGTCGATTACTCCCTGTCCCATCATCTAAACGTGTTAGGAGTTCCTTTGTTGTGTAGATCATATCAAAGGAATATTGATCAAAACCCCGCTAAGCACACCAGTACAAACACACCGTGGTTTTCGGACTCTTCCCTTTTATAATTATTTTTGATGTGATGAAACATTACCAATAAATTGACCAATATCTTTTTAAACAAGGCAACGATTCTACGTGGTGGTATGTGTGCTGCCTGATCTGAAAAGTACTAGCACCACTCGAACCATGAATCCAATGGTAATACAATGTACCGTATACGATATAGGCCTA
>NW_022754077.1:465054-474944 GCF_011630105.1 Anneissia japonica
CGGTGTATGTATATATATATATATATATATATATATATATATATATCATCAAAGAAAGGTAAATGCAGTGTTCGAATATATGTATATAGGCCTATATATATATATATATATATATATATATGATAGGGTAAGGGGATCATTACATCATCAAACGGTTAATTACAACACTGACTTGGAATTTACTGACCAGCCAGATTTTTTAATTCCTTATTATTTCTTAACCACTAGCTTCTTCCGTCAGATTCAATTAATTGTTTTAACAAATAGGCTATGCACGTTGAAAGATATTATAGCTAAGCCAATACTGAGCGACTCACCTTAGTCCATGAAGTACAAATAGCACCTCCCATTTCGAATGTCACCACCAGCAACTAGTTTCATCAAATCCACAGCATATTTTTTACCTCAATGATCACAATAACGCAATTTCCTTGTCACGTCAGAAGTTTTCCCGTAAACATTCCATAGAGGGCGCAGCATTATCTCGACTAGTAGATTAGAGGACAGTTGCAGCATCTAAGCATCTAGATTAGAAAATGCTATTCCAACTATGAATACCGTACGGCTAATATTTTATTGTCAGTTTAAGGCAATTCAGCGTAATGCTCAATGTCAAATTTTGTTTTCTTTTTATGTATTTAAATATTTGTTTTAATATACTGAAGTCGCCAAATACACGGCTGAAAGCCAGTCTGGGTATTAGGGGCGGTGCCTGAAGGGGTGGGAGAGTTGGGCCTCGTCGATGAACAAAACCACAATTCGTCGGGGAGAAAAACAAATTATGTGTATTTTCTACATCAGTAGACTCTAAAATCGATTTAAGCCTTTCTTCTTATTAAGAAGCTAACTTCAATTTGAAGGCCCTGCCCCCACCCCCACCAGATCAGTTTAGCATCTGAGTATCAGACTTTGTGGTATTCTATTTTTTTTTTCTACCTTTTATTACATTTTTAAAATTTATTATTATTATTACTATCAGCAAAGACCTGAATTGTCAAAATTCGCACCCTGGACTACTTTTGAAATATTTTGAGCGACGCCCGGATACGCCCACTTTGCTCTTGTCAGGGATGCCCCCACCCCGTCTGGGACCTCGGACCCCCGGTCGGGCCGGCAAATCCTGGCGCTACCCTTGCTAGGTATAGGTTACAAAACAGGTGTGGTTGCAATGGTGAATTTACCATCACATTTTTAAAAACACAACATAATACTCTGGGATAAAAAAACTCAAGATTTTTTATTAGCAATATGAATCATGCATTTGTATACGCTATGATAGACAGCTGACAACACAGCATGTCTATAACATACTTAATACTCCACGACAGATCATTCAAGCAGTGCCATATTAAGCCTAGTTTCCATAAAATCTCTACACTGCGTAGTTGTTTCCGACACAATCAAGCTGTCAGCGATAGTGTGTAGCGATTTTATGGAAAACAGAAATAAGTAAGCAAGTTATTATTTTATTAAGATAATTATAAATCTGTCAAAGTGCAAATCATGCTGTTCATACCTTAAATTACCTACCATATACTAGTAATTACACGTCAATAACAGAAAATAAACTTTTTAGGCAGCTTGTAAAATAGAGGGAGCTTTCGATTGCCGGACGACGTAAGACACAGAACGTAATGGTGTCACTAAGAAGTCATCTGCGCATGCGAGGATGAAGTTTGGCCCAAATCTGAATCAACTGTAATAGTTGTCTCAGGCCCGAATCTACGTTGCGCAGAGAACGTAGGACAGTTACAGATGAGTAAATCCGCTCTTGGTCGGTTACATTGTCGCGGAAATCGAAAAATCCCTAGTATTGGAAGGACGGGAAAATCGGGGCATGTAAAGAAAACTGATAGCACCCATTATTAGCACAGACTTCTTTCTTGAGAATTATTTAATGGTCCGTATATTGCCTTCATAAGTATTATTCGACAAAAACACAATTCAAGTGGCAGTAAAATACAATACTGAATAGAAAACTTAATGGTATATTATATGAACTGCGCTATGTATAGGCAATATTTTAACATTGAAATATATTCCAATTTGCTTTGTTTAGATAAGGTAAAACTATAATATTATTGCATAAAAATGGTTTTGTTGTGAACTGAAACACAATCAACAGTATACAGTAATAGCAGTGTTATGTTGCAACTAATCAACTAGCAAACACTATTGTTTGTTCTACTGGAGAAGTTTTAATTATTTGGACTTAAAACAAGACAACGATGTCAACATGTGTTGGGTATATGGCGGAGGAGAGGTGCATGATGGAATTTTGTTTAATAAAAAAGAATCACAATAATTGTTGCAAACCACCCCGAACCTCAAAATAACCATAAGTACATTGGTGAAATTTGCCATGAAACATTTGCCTGAAACCAAATGCTATTAGGCGAAACTTTTTTTATACCTTGCTTCGCGAACTTATTTTTTAAAGACTGTCAGAGAAGGGTGCAAAAAAAAAATTAAAATAAAATTTTCTTTTCTCATCTAGCAAAATGATTTTGCCAAAACTATCTAGGTGAAGGAGAAAAATAAAATTGTATTAAGGAATAAACAGTGTAGTAATGCCATTGATAAATGCTTTAAATTTATATATATATATATATAATTATATATGTAATTAACGAAGAAATATATATATCTTATTTTTTGGGAGATTTCAGGGAGCGGAGGGCGTAATAAAAATAAATATAAAATTTTACTTTTTAATGAAATTTTGATTTTTTGGTAGCAGAAGGTGCGCTGACTGGCCAATAATAAAATTTTATTTTGATTCAAAATCACCATAATTGGCGGTTGGTGGGTTCGCTAAACAAGGTATAAAAAGAGTCTCGCCTTACTAATACAAATCATTATTCAATGTTTTTTTTTTTATATTTTACTATGAATAAAAAACCAGTATATTTTCAAAAATTCTGTGTGGTTTTTCTTTTTAAATTTGTTTACATTGATTACCATACTGTGTGCTCTGTCCACACTATCAAATTTCCTTTGACAAAAAACTGTTATATGCCCATATATGGTCATGATGTGCCTATATACGGTCATGTTATGATGTCATCATGACCATATTTAGGCATGTCACATGTTTTTGTCAAATACAATTTGATAGTCTGAATTGGGCTTTATGCAATTGAACACTTGAATCTTGATTTCAAAAAAAAAAAAAAATGTACATAACAATTTGATGCTTATTAAGCTGGGCCCTCACTGCGTGTCGACCAGCGAATCCAACTGTGCCCCATGTGAGCTCTAGATGCCGCGACGCCGTCTGTTGATTGTCACAGTCTGAGCTGATCGTCATTAAAACCGATCCGTTGTGCGCGTTGTGTTCTCCATAGAATCGCGTCGGCCGACGACCGCAGTGAGTGCTTAGCTTTAGGATACAGATAAAAAATGATAATATTACGTTGAAATATTTTGTATATATACTGTATAATCAAAATGAAGCAGTAATAACAACAATAATTGGTTTCTTATTCAACTTTACATTTGATTTTCATGTATTTTATCAATATGTTGTGAAGTTTTTAACTTATTAATATTATTAACAGTTAGTCAATAACTTTAACCTGTTATGAACTGGTTATCAGTTGCATTATAAACCTATTATTATTGTTTAATCTGTAATTTTATTAAACTGATATTTACAAAATATTAGTAATGATATTAAAATGTTATTACAGTATTACTAATTTCTTCACTTGTTATCAGTCACTTTATCAACATGTTATTAACCAGTTATTGGAACATTTATTACCTGTTATTGTTATTAACCAGTAATCAATAAGATTATTAACCGACTAATGTTATTACCTGGTTATCAGTAGCTCTATTACCTGTTACTGACCTGTTATCGTTAACTTTATTATTTTGTTATTACCTGGTTATCAGTAACTTTATTAGGCTGTTACGGATCATTTATCGTTAACTTTATTATTTATTAGACAGTCATTGATCAGTTATCCTAAACTTTATTATTTTGTTATTACCTGGTTATCTGTAACGGTTTTAATTTATCAGTAAATTCATTATCCTATTAATGCTCTTAACCTGTTATCAACCAGCTATAACTTATAATTAACCATAATTAACTGGCAATTTATGTTATTAACTGGTTATCATAAAGAATGATTTGATTTTATCAGTAAGTTTCTTAACCTGCTAATGTTAATAACCAGTTATTGATTTATTGACCTGTTATAGTGCTATAAACCTGTTATTAACTGGATATCTTAACTTAATTAAGCTGTGTTATTAACTGGTTTTCAGTAAACTTAATTATCTATTAACTGGTTTCAGTAAGTTTATTAACTAGTTTACTAATCTTATTAACTAGTAATCAGTAACTGTATTAACCTATTAATATCATAACCATTTATCACTAACTTGATTAACCTGTTATTAACTGTTTAAAATTATTAACCAATTATTGGAAACGTATTTACTTTGCTGTAGTCATATGCATTCTGTTAGCTCTTCGACATAAGAGAAAAAGGTGCAAAAAATATGATGCCTATGCATTATGTAGCACCAGTCGGAAAAATGAATTCATGACGTAGAATTGTCCGTTGATATTCTTTAAAAGAAATGTTTCTGCAAAACTGTGTGGAGGGTCATTATCACTCTGTGTGAAAAGAAAAATTAAATTTGTTAGTTTTAAAATTACATTTAATCTTATTCCATTTCATTTTATTTATTTTGTCTCAGTAAAATGCACAAAAACAACTGGTTCCAATAAAACTTAATATATGGTAGGCATAAAATATAAAAAACAGGCCGAGACAGCATTCCTAAAAAGAACCAAATTTTCTAGTAGTCTTCTAGTGTGCTATTCCGATTACACTTTGGTAATAAAATGTACAATTACAATAAAACTTGGAATCTGTAACATTAAAATACCAATAAAAATTTGCATTAGCAAAAGGTACACAAATATTATAAAATTATTGGAGATATAATTAAAATATTGTAAAAATTGTTTAAGATTCAGAACCAATAAATCCCTGGTTTTTAAGGTAGTTCCTCCCAAGAATGTATAAACAAATGAAACAGAATATTTCAAAGAATTTGTTTGAGAGAATGGGTGTACAAATTTAAGATGTGTCTAGATATAATTGTTATGAAATTTAAAATATCCAAATTATAACAGCCATGAAGACATTTGGCAATAAAAGAAATGGTAAGAAGCTGAAAATATCACATCAATTGTAATTTTGATGACCCAAGTAAAATATCTATCTTTATCAACTGAGCACTATTTTCTACGCAAAAATGTCTCAAAAACTAACCTGTCTCCTACACATTCATGAAGTATCCATGTTTTTACCACTAAATTATGCTTGGTTTAATTAAAATTACTACACTGTCACTACGGTGTTTTCAGTGCAATCGTTGTACTGCGTAGCGGTCCCCGACGCAATCGGGAAGGCTCCCCGATCCGACTGACCAATCAGCATCACCGAAAGCTATCGGCGATAGGGTGTAGCAATTGTATGGAAACCAAGCTTTACCAACAGTCTCCATGAAGTCAGCTGATTTTGGATACAACCATGTACAGCAAAATATAATAAAATGTGTTAAAAAATTCATTTTAAGCCTCAATCGCACTGGATTTATTTCATTAAAAGTAACTGTCTTGTCGGTAAGTTTTACCGAAAAAATCCAGTGCGGATGGTCCCGCTCGGTTAACTTGACTGTCGCCGCCGGTTAGTTTTCGGGAGTGAAATTTACTCAGGAATTCCTACCGAGCTACTTTGACCGGCCTTGAAAATCCAATGTGAACAGCCACAGGTCGGTTAAATTAACCGAATCCCGAGCCTCATTGTTCATTTCAGTAAGAACTAGCTAGAAAGTAAGTGCAAATCAGCGCGCGAAACAGATCAAGGGATCAGAAGGCTGTAGGTCATGTCAGTACGGGTCATGTTACGGGTCAAAATGTACCGCCCTTAATAGTTAATTTTACACTACTCGGGAAAACTAACCGAGTTGAAAAGTCCAAGTGCAATTGACGGTAACATTTACCCTAGAAATGTTTACCGTGATGACGGTTACATATTCCCAAAATTTAATCCAGTGCGACTGAGGCTTTAGTTTCTGTAAAGTGCTGTCACAAACTTAGGAGGGATTAATACATATACTTGCCACCACCACGAACATTTGGTTCCTTTTTTTCTTAGTAACCGAAAAAGTATATTACTTGAGTTATATTGGGAGTCATATTTACCTGAAGTTGTCCAAGAAGAAACACAAGAGAAAACGTTGCATCTAAACTTTGACAATCGGCTGTAGTCACTACACGAATTAGGTTTTTTGGTAAACTCTGAAAAATTTAAGTGAAACAAAGTTTCAATGGTTGTACTGTACATCTATATATATATAGGTTACCATCCTACGTTCATGGATACTATGTACTCTTTCTTCATGCCAAGGTCTCAAAGATCTCAAGGTGGACTATCTTGCACAGTGACTTGCTTCTCCCCTAAGGGTCTCTTCGTGCCTGAGCTACTGTACCTGGTAAACTGGTACCAGTTACTCTCGTCAGTCCACACCGGGGGCTGTATGTGCCCGTACGCCAGCGGTAACCCTCTATTCTTTAAAGGCAGCAGCACATCCTGTGGATGACAGTGGTTTATTCCACTTTTGCTACTTCCAGGCATTGCTCTTCATTTTGAAGTTATTTCTTTTGTATATTTTAATTTTTTTTGCCAAAATGAATAAAATAAAATAAAATTAGAATTTAAATATTTCTACCTATGTTGCTTAAGTAAAATTTAGCATATATTACAGATTATTATCAAATTGCTCTTAGTTTGCTAGATTATTTCTAATTGAATTAATTTAATTCAAGCTGAATGAAATGAATTCTCAGCCTAATAATCAACATTGTTGGAAGTGTCTACATTAATTATTTTTTGTATTCAACAACAAATACACAGACTGCATATGATAGATGATTTTTTGTAAAATGTAAAAACGCTGCAGATCTATGATCCAGTGGCATACCTAAGGGAGGGCATGGTGGATGGGGCATTCCCCCTTCAAAAAAGCCTGTGCCAAACTAACTGCAAATTTTCTTGCTGGGATAAAAAAGAAGTTATGCTCAAGTTGTTAAAAATCAACGTATTTTGCATTTCAGTGTTCCCCCTCACTATAATCATCAAGCCTTTCCACTTAATCTAGATATGCCACTAAAGCTTTGTTCACACTCAAATTTTATGTGACAAATAAGTGTAATATGACATCATGATGCCCATATATGGTCACATCACACACATTTGTCATATAAAATTTGAGTGCAGACAGAGCTTATTTGATTGAAGTGTATTCAGCTTACGCACCAATAATTTTGTCATAATTTGTTCCTTCCCTTTAAATATTTGACCTTCGAATGTCATAGTTGATGTTTCAGTCTGAAAAAAAAAAGAAAAGTTAATGAGTGAGTGCTTGAGGTAAAATGTAATTGAGGGTGCCCTCTGACCCTCACTCAAGGTCAACTCCTGATGTTGCAAAAAATAAAGCAATGTGGTGATGTTATCAGTTGAGTAATTGGACTGACACATTGTATGCCTTATGGGGTTCCAATGTGAATTAATGTTAAATTACATAATATTTATTGATTTTTAAACTGTCTTGAAAGTCAGTACAAATGCCATTTTTCATTTAATTTTTTATCTCATCAAAAATCAAATTATATACTAACTCACAAAGTTTAGATTTATTTTAATTATTCAGTATACACAGATTTCTTTATTCACAAATTCATAATACAGTATACAAATGGCAGTTTTACAACTGAAATCAAATTGTACAATAAAATTGATTTTAATTATTTATTGTTATAACATTTTTTGTGATAATTGCAACATTTATTTTTACTATTATTTAAAAAAGAAAATCTATACTAGACTTACAAAATACCAGCCTAGTAAGGATTCTGGATTTTATATCTTTAAGTTCTTCCCAAAAAAAGGAATTTGTAACCCAGATCCAGTGTTTATATTCCTGTAATTGCTCTTATTATGGATAAACTGTAAGTGGGAAACTCAAAAGTTTCTTGCTAAAACTAGATGTTAGTGAGGCCTCCTATCATGCAATGTTGTTAGATTAAGATTATTTAGTGCATTATTGTAGCTTAAATTAATCATTGTAATATTTTTCAGAATGCTCGTATTTGTATATCTATAAAAATCTGTATAACTCTCCAGAATCATACATTCCAAACCCCCCGATTTCATCTGGAGTCTCCCGAATTTTCATGCAATCGCCAGACCTCCCAAATTTCTAGAAAACAACCCAAAAACTCCTCATTAAGAGACTTTTTGATAACAATAATTGAATTTTCTGTTTTTATTTTTCCTTTTTGCGCCGACTTTATCAACAATATGGGCGAACAAAGACTTTCCGAGTGTGGCTGACACTTCCAAGGATCAGAATGCATGTATCATATGGAAAAAAAACTTTTTAACATTTCTGCAGTGCCATACTGTCAAGTATATTTAATTCCACAGATGACACTTCTTAAACCAGCTCAAATTTGTGCGGATAATCGTTGACGTTAAAAAACTGTGTGCGCAGAATCGTACCTACTGCATAATTCATTGGTTATATATTAAGATTAGGTCAAGGCCTAATTTTCTGCAAAATCTGCGATGAAATCGGCCTTTATTTTCCGCATACAAATTTCCAGCCTAATTTTTTGGTCGAGTTTGCCAAGAATACTTCAAACATTGAATAATTATTAAAAGTACTAGCTCAAAATCGACCAGATCACCAATAATTTGGTAACCGTTTTCAGGGCCGGATGCGAAACCGTATTATTACCGCCAATAGGCCTAGCCCCTAGACTTTTTAGGCCCTAGCCTAGGCCTAAATACAATAGTTAGGCCTAGGCTAATAATTGTAATTGAATTTATATTAGACCTATATATTGGCGAATATGGCAAATATATTTTTAGTCTTAGGGAAAAAAGGGTGCCGAACGTAGACCAAAAGATTCATAAGAACACTCTAAGCTAGGCCTACACTGAATTGAGAATACTATTACTAGGCCTACAGTAGCCTAGGCTAGGCCTAGGCCTGAACTCTCCCTGACCAGGCCAGGGGGACCGGTCCAGCCAGCCAGCAGTAGCAGTAGGGTATGGATGGGCTTCCATTTTTGTAGTACCGAGCCCGTCACTATACTCACAAATACATTAGCCAGTTGTTGACGATCATGCTGAAAAAGGTTGTAGAAATATCCTGCGAACGCTTGAGCTAAGTCTCCTTCCGCCATTATTAATTAAAAATTCAGATTTCTAGACTAACCCACCACCGTCAGAAAACCAACAATGTAAACTTTATTCGCGCCGCCGCGACGTGGGAAAATGAATATATGATAATTTAATGTAAGCGAAAACATAATATACGGAACGAAGTTTGTTAACAATTTTACAGCATTATTATAGTCGTGCAGAACCGCTTACTAATCCATTGCGTATTTTTGGCGGTTTTTTTTTCAATCTTACGCGCGCACAACAAAATTAAAAATCACTTCAATAAAAATACAGTGTCATTCAATACAATTGGTACATATGAGACACTAAAATAAAATAGAAAATAACCAAAACTGACACTAAAGAATTTACAGAAAAACTGTAAATCTAAGGAGGCAAGGAGGCCTAAAATCAACTAAAATCGTTTAGAGCTCACAAGAATTGTTAATCCATCCCTAGAAAAACAGAAATACTGGATTCACCATAGCACCAGTGTCACATCTCTTTGACCCCTTTTCTCATCCTTGTCATGGCATTTTCAAACCATAGAGAAATTTTTTTCTGCCCCAATACACCATACCTGGAGATAATTCCCATCCAGGGGCGTAGGCTGGTTCCAGTGGCGTATCT
>NW_022754077.1:475047-492444 GCF_011630105.1 Anneissia japonica
CCCCCCCCACTTCACCTTCGCCTCCCCCATCACCCCCCTCCCACATTTCAAGACGAGTCTAGATACGCCACTGGCTGTTCACCGTTTTGACCTGGGTGGGTTGCGAAATGGCCTGGTGAGGGGGTAGGGGAATAGTGCGAAATTGAGACTGCGGAACTAAATCCGTATTCTAATGAAAAACTTATTTAACCCGATTCAATGGAACCAATTTCCGCACCCTACAATTCCCCGGAACTTCCCCTCCCACCCTACCCAACCTACGCCTATGCGATTAGAACGACTGTATCTGAAAGACTATTATATGGTGTGAGTGGGCAGGTCTCCTCGTTGATGGCAAACTACGACGTGAAAAAGAATACGTTTCTGGATATTTTGCTAGGCCTAGGCTAGGCTAGTCGGAAGTTCTGGATGATGAAAACACATTTTTGATTAGTTTTGTTTGCATAGCTATTATTTCAGTATATATTCAAAATGGCCCAATGCGCACAGAGTGCGCGGGAGTTCATTCAGAATTCATTTGGGCCTATGGTGGCTGTATTATGTAGTCACGACGCAGAGGTCCTTGCACAGAAAAACAACTTAACGTTCGTGGAAATGGCACGGCCCTTCTGTAGGCTCACTACTGAAGGTAAGAACGCAGCTACCTAACACTTAGGGCCTAGCCAGGCAGGCCGTGATGTCAAGTACAATTTTATCTTGGATTATTAGGCTAGGCCCAAGACATTGATTTTGTATACAGTGCATTAAAATATAGTCCTATCCTAATAATATAGCACTTTTTAGTTTGAACTGCAATATGCCACTTGGAAATGTATTCTTTTCTAATACTTAGCCTATACTTTATAGTAATAAAAAAAAAGTAATTTATGATGATTATGAACATTTTATTAACATCCTAACATTACAACATTGTCACTTTGCACCAGCCAGGGCCTACACATATTCACTACCTACCTAATTTCAGATTACAATTTTTTAACCCCTGTCTCTTATACACATCTAGATGTGTATAAGAGACAGAGACTATACTGTCACTGGTTTCAAATCACTGTCAAGTAGTTAAAAATCACCTAAAAAGGGATCTAATTAGGTGAAGGTGCCAGGTCATTCAAAATAAAAACTGGATTTGTACAACATGACAGGTTGCATTTTTTTTATTAAGATTTATAATTTTTTCCATGTCACCCATAAATATTAAATACAGAATTTTAAAAAATAGTTTGCATTGCATTAAGTTGCAGGTACCACAAATCTGGCAAAGATTAATCTGTCAAAACAAAGACATGAAAAATTACTATAATTAAATAGAGGAAACAATAATTCAACTCAAAAAATAGATTTTTCTGCAAAAATTATTGCATTAGATTAAATAACATATAAAATTTCTATAACATTTTTGATGTTATACTATTACTAGCCCTAATTATTTTATTATAATTACTGTTTGATCATCATCATCATTAATATTATCATCATCATCATCACATAGCCACCACCT
The DNA here is from genome assembly GCF_011630105.1 of Anneissia japonica. NCBI lineage: Eukaryota > Metazoa > Echinodermata > Crinoidea > Comatulida > Comatulidae > Anneissia > Anneissia japonica. Next base: position 476,546 of record NW_022754077.1, read on the forward strand.
GTCTCGCATCGTCCGGGACGGTCCTGCATATCAAGTGATGCATTTTCCAGTCCTGCATTTTCAAATGAAGCACGCATTTTGTAGAAACACATGCATGATCGTAAATTTGTCACGCATTTAGCAGTGTCTATGCATGATAACAAATTTAAGGGAAAATGTATTTAAAATTAGAAGCAATTGGTCTTAATATTATAAAAAATATGAAAACGGTCAAGCAGTAACTTGAGTCATTAGACAGTGTTTTCACACATACTTAATTCTTCATTGACATGTCACTAGAAATTGATCAGTATGCCTATTAATTTTTTGTTTGTTTAAGTAATTAAATGTTTGTGTACATAGTTCGGGTGCTCAAATTAGACATAATATACATTGAAACTCAAATTGTACATAGCTTCTCTATAAATATTTTTGTTGTACCGTACCTGGTATTGTCAACACACATTCCCTAAAATTGTTTTAAAACATCTTAAAATTGCTGAGATCGTCAGAGCGCCAGGGGCCCTGGACCCCCACCGGGCTCCACCTCTCCCCACCCCCAGCCAACTGGTGTAGTCAAGCACTTCAAATCTCTCAAGTTGGTAACTATGTCATCATTTATATTCATTAATATAATCATTATAATCATAATTATCATAATTATTATTGTTATCGTCATCTATATCATCATTATTTTCATCATCGTCATCAACCCAACACTCTTGAATCGTTAAACGTACATGTAGATAATTTTGATTGTAAGGCAATTTACTTTAATACATTATGGTTATTTCAATGTGTTTGTGTCGGGAAAATATCGTAGGAGTTTTGCCCTACCTGACATGCTATCATTATACTGAATATTCATTGCATTTCCAAACATGTGGGGAAAAAATTGCAAGTGATTCGGGTGGGAATTGGACTCACAACTCTCAGATAACTAGCCTGGAGTATCATACCCACACTAGACCACTGAGCTTGTGCTTAGTGACTTGACTAGTGTTGAATCAGATCCCCAAGTAGCTAGCAGCTGGTAATGAAATTTTTTTTTACTGTATGTTTTAATTAGAAATTTAATTTCAATATGATTTCAATTCTTATTTCAGCTCATATCAGAGACCCACAAGGTCAGGTAAACTCGATCCGAAACCTGCGTATCATTCTGAACGATATGAATAGTCAACCGCCCTCATCAGCTATTGTGAGAAAAATGTTGAATGATGTCGTTGGAAGTTTACACCCTAACTCAGAAGCGTCAAAAAGTAACGTGGTGTCTGCTGGAAATTATGATTTACAACTTAGCGGTAAATCAAATTACAGGTCTTCCTCTAATTAAAGATCACCTGCAAATAAAGACCGCTTTTCTATGGTTGCCATGTTAACAAATGTCTATTATCTTTATTATTATAACTAGAGACCAAAGCTGCTAAAGACCTGGAAACCCTGGTCCCAATAGTGGTCTTTAATTGGAGGGAGACCTGTGCTTAGAATTGTTCTTAAAATGTGAAATATGATAGTAGGCCTAATTTGTTACATAAATTTCTATGACTCAATTTTTTATGTATAATTTTTTTACAATATTGTGTTCAGTTATATTATTCAGTCTGTTTTTTAGGATATATATATTTTTTTTATAGTTTTTGTTTTTAAAGTGTTTTTTTTTAGATAGGTGTTTAAATGATTGTTGTATTAATATATCGTGGTGGAAAAAAAATACATTTATAATGTAAGACCCCTGCTACGTATAGCCAATACTTATAGGCAGTGTTGATGCAGCAGCAGAAAATAACAATAAAAACAACATCCAAGACATTAAAAAAATATAAAACTGAAAATCTAGACTGTGTATTGATAATTATAATAATTAAAAAAATATTTTGATAACTTAATTTATGTGCTATGAAAATACACCAATCCATATTGAACCTTTTTATTAGGTACTCTCTAGATGCTTGATGAAATAAAAAAAAATATATATTAATGAAAGGAATTATGAGACATTGAAATATAAAACTGAAAAATAATAAGACTGCGTATTGATAATTATAATAATTAACAAATTATTTTGATAACTTAATTTATGTGCTATGAAAATACACCAATCCATATTGAACCCTTTTATTAGGTACTCTCTAGATGCTTGATGAAATAAAAAAAAATATATATTAATGAAAGGAATTATGAGACATTGAAATATAAAACTGAAAAATAATAAGACTGCGTATTGATAATTATAATAATTAACAAATTATTTTGATAACTTAATTTATGTGCTATGAAAATACACCAATCCATATTGAACCCTTTTATTAGGTACACTCTAGATGCTTGATGAGATAAAAAAAAAATATATTAATGAAAGGAATTATGAGAAATTGAAATCATTAAAATGTACATAACAAATTTACAATGTAATAGGTAGATTTGCGCACATTATCAACTTAGTATGCATTTTTCCTACACTTAAGATTCCCTATCACTATAAATTTAATCTGTTTTAATACATTATTCTACATTAATAAATCAATTTTGTAAGTAAGCATAATGTAAGTGTTTTTTAGATGGTTAATATTCACAATGTATTCTCCCGTGTAACAAGGCAGTAATAATAATATATAAATGTTTAAGCTATTACTTATACCTCCTATAGCTTTTAAAGATTGTAAATTCTGAAAAAGTTTAATAAGTATACAGTACTTAGTGAATCGAGGATGGGAGAATTTATGGTGGCTATGAAGTGTATGTGGGCTGTTTAGACAGGGATGGGGGAGGGGTCTGAGGGCTGACTCCCAGAAAATATTTGGTTCCTAGCGGCCCAGAAATGCACAAATTATATTATGTTATTAAATTTCTTCACGGCGTCGTTTCATGAGTGAGAGGACATGTCCGCTTTCCAAGCACTATTTGGTAAAATGTAAGCTATTATTATTAAGATGCTGTTAAGCTTGGTTTTCATACAATCGACACACACTATCGCCGAGAGCTTCTGGTGATGCTGATTGTTCGGTCGAATCAGGGGCCTTCCCGATTGCATCGGGAATTGCTACACAGTACTTAATTACACAATAATTGCATTGTAAACACTGTAACGATTTTAAGGGAACCAGGCTTTGCAACAAGATATCGATTCAGTTACGTTGTTTATGATTTTTGGTCAAAGGGCTCACTCTAGTCTAAACCTAGGGCTTTTTTGGAAAGGGTAGGGGTGGCTAGCCATCCTATTTACCAGCTCGTTCAGAGTCAGTCTGCTATGGAATTAATTAAACTTCTCATTTAATAGGGCTCAGATATGTTACCAACTCCCAGTGAGATTGGGACATAACTGAATGAAATAATTAAATTTATTATTGCTCATTAGGCTGTTTTACTACAAAAATCTTCAAATTGAATACCAGCAACACTAAAGCAGCACCATCAGGTCTTGTACAGCTTTTAATGTAATATGGGCCACTGTTAGTAATATAGGTTACTGCAGTAACCTCTGATGTTTGATCTGGCAAATAAATTATGTTCTAATTGATTTAACCTTCAGTTACATGTTCAATTTTGTTGATGTACAATTTGAACAACTAAAATCATTGTGATTTTTTTAATGAATGTGTAGAAAGATCATTCTGTAATATTTTAGTTCTTGTGGTTTTATTTAAAGATATACTGCCCTCCTATTAAAAAAAAACATCATTATTACAGTACATTTTGCCAGAGTGAAATAGTTCTGAACGATTTCGTTCTTGGCATATGCCTATCCATCTTGCACTAAAAAAAGTGTCACCTGCTTGGTCAACAAAACAGATGTTTTGATGTTGAACACATTGCATTGTTGTCAATAATTTTTTTGCATGATGGGATAAAAGTTTTAGAGGGAAATTTAAGATAATTTATTGGAGTAGTGAGAAAACACAGCCTTAGAACTTTTCATTTGAAAAGAACCGTAAGCTATCAACTTTTTTAATAATTCAGAGATCAAAAAATTGCTTCAATGATTTTATAGACTTTGCAAGTTATGAAAATCCTGAAATTTCCTGGCACATACTTAATGTTGTGTCGGGACTAGTTAATTCCTTTATTTGACCTAACTTACAATTGGATTGGGCATGTATTGATATGGTTTACTTCCATTGCAGGTTCAACGCCTTGGTTCGAAGCGTACAGAGAGCACTTCCTTCAAGTCACGTTGCCCTCAGAGCATGAGTTCATCCGCCATTTTATTGCCTGTATCCTTTCGTAATGAAGCAAGGGTTCAGTGAGTCTTGAATAATGAGACATGATAGCATGGTTTTTGAAAAGGAAGTGAAACTGCAGTATTCCACTTTTGTATTGTTTTTCCAGACAACATTCTTGTGTTTATCCTGTAACATATCAGTCATTCTCAGTGTGGTTTTCATTTTACTATGTTTTGGATTTGTATTGTCTTTCTAAAGTGAGTTTAACTCGACTAGAGCAGTCACTTTTTTTAGCCTCCTATGGCCAATCATCTGCTTTTATTTTTTGCAAGCTAAAATACACAGGATGCACTGGCCTTAAACCAGACATGCCTTGGGATATACTGTAAGAGTAAAGCCCCTGCACTTTCTATGCAGTGCCCTTCCCTAAGCCTTGTAGAGTAATTGTTTTTGACAATATTTATATGCAGTTATAATTTTTTTTTTTGTAAAAATGTATGGTCTCACCCATAATTTCTTGTTCCCCGTTTATGAAATTTTCCCTTTCCACTAAAAATACATGTTTACACCCTAGAAAGGTGATTAAGATTATTGTTTGTACATCCCCCCGCCTTTGTGCCTACAGTTAAAAAAATATTTTTGGAAAAATGGAAATAAGTATACTTAATTATGTATCAAGTTTCAAATCTGGTTCTCAGTTATTTAATTTAATGTATTAAAGTGTTTTATTTCATAATGAAATTGAAGATGGCAATAATGTACATTGTACTTGTCATGTCATTTATTTAAGAAAAATGGTGTGATCTATTTATGACCTTTGAACCCAAATATCTTAATATTAGGCGTATTCGACTGGTTCATTCCGTAGACTACGATTTTTCGTTAAGTATTACTTTCATTCGGCTGGTTCGTAAAAAAGGACTTCGCTGACAACGAAAATTAACGTAAACCAGAGTGCTTTAATCAGTGTTAAGTTATCCACGTGACCAAAATAAACATGGCCGATTAGTCAGTTTAGCAACAACATTTGCGTTAATATTATTTAGATTGAATTTCAGAAAGTAAAAATTATAATATTTACCCAACATGAAGTCAAAAAATAATTGTAGGCTAACAGAATTCAAAAACTGGATAGAAATATTTATTTTTTTACTAAAAACTCATACTGCCACAAGCTGAAGTAATCTTGACTACGCAGCGTGTATCGCGGTAACTATGCAGCCATCTTGTTTTGTCGAGTATTTACAAGTTTTCTATTTGACTGGTTGTCTTCGTTAAATAGGATTTTACCGCTGCGCTGGTGGGCATGGTTTAAGGAAGAACGACCAGTCGAATACGGCCATAGTATGCATATGTGCTATAGTATATCTCCTTACCTAAGTCTCAGGTATGCTTGTTGTGTCATCTAATCATGCAGACCCAATTGACCAGTTCTCCAAGTTGAATCAGCAGCAACATCAGTTGCAGCACAGTAGTAGCGCAAACAATCCTAAATGGCTCTGTCCAAATATCTTCAAATATTACATATTGCTTCATGACAACACAGAAGGGGAAGAGGAAAAGTAAGTATAATCCTTTGTTCAAAATATCGGTTTTCTCTAACAAGTATGTGCAATGATGAATATATGAATGTATAACACCCATATATGCATTAAATAATAGTCACTTTAAACTTATTAGCAACACTGGTTTTAATTACAATTAAAAAAAAAAATCATTTTTTCACAGAGCTGAAGCAGTTTACCAAAGTATGAAGTCAACGTATGGTTCTCACGCTTGCCACTTGTTACGGATCAATTCGCGTTCAATACAAGCTGCCGAGGTCGCTTCCATGGGGAACGAATATACTGCGAATATGCCTGATCCATGGAGCCAGTTTATGACCAATTCTGTCGAGGTAGGGGTAAGCTTTGAAACTAACACTTCCTTGGTGTATTCAGAATGTTAGAGAACTGTGACAACCTGATCTAGATACATAGTCTGTGTACATAATCTATTGGTAAATTAAAATAATAAGTGTCATGCATCAAGTCCAGACTGTAGACCTATTAAGCTGGTGGGCTGGTTGACCCCATGTATACATACATCAAAGGATCACTGTACAAACTAAGTGCAACACATGTGGAGGACTCTAACAAAAGAATTTATTTTTAGTAAAGGAAAAATTTGACTGTTCACCGATTCCTTTGAAGTCAGGTGGCATTTTTGTCATTGCAGGAGTCGGGAGAGATGGATATTTCTCCAAGTGTAGACAACGGTGGTTTTCCCGACAAAGTGACGGAAACTGATCCAGAGCATATAAATGACCCAACACAGCCCGCAGAGCCCCTTCCAATTGAAGACGGTATGTCAGTAATTGATCCTTTTAGTGCAGACAAGTGGTGTTGTAATTGGTTGTTAAGATGCTTGGTATCAACTTCCAGGTTCCTTGCATTCCCAATGTTCTTTCATTCTCAGGGTCCTTCATAATCCTGTTGATGGTTGTTTGCAGAGCATCTCTTAGTTGCATTTTCTAGTTGGGAAGTTTTGTTTTTGTAAATTAAACATCTTCCCCTGGATCTGTCATTGAAGAGTAGACTTCAGTAATTCACTATAAGAGCAGATGTATGCCTAGCATCTCTAGGCCAAAGCCTTCATGCCCTCACTGTAGTAAGAGGGATCTTACTTAGCGTTTATTATGCAACAAATAATAAACAGTAATATTTATGCATCTGTTGGCCTGCAAAATGTTCTCTACTAAATTTTCAACTGAAAGTTAATATACAACTTTAAAGTAAGCAATTTTAATATCAAATTTATTAGGTCCACTCCTCAATGTTTATAAATTTCAGATAGTCCAGTTGATCCTATACCTAACACAAATCCACCGCACCCACTGTCTCAGACTAATGAGGTCGTCTCGCACCCGTTAGATGATCAATCTGCTCAAACGCAAATGATTATCACAAGTGACCCAGATGACACACCTGATGCTAACAATGTTGACATTGTTTTGAAAAAACTTGTTGGAGTACACGGAGCATGTCTTACATTAAGCGATCATGATCGCTTGCGAATATTTATTCACGAGTTTGTTGTACGTGGATTGCTGCCGTACATTGAGAAAATGATCCGGACGTTGAGTGAACAGGTATGTTGTAAATAAGACTTCTTGTAGTTTTGACTGCACATGTCCATGTCCAAGGTCAAGTCAAATACATAAAATTCACATGATGATGTTTGGATAATGTGGATCTGATCTGGAATTTTTAGTTTTATTTATTAGTAGTTGTTGTTTCAATGATTTAATTGTAAGGTGGTAATTTGGAGTGGAGTTGAATAGCTTAGTGGTTAAGATGCTTGCCTTCTAATCCCAGGGACCTGGGTTCAATTCCTGTGACTTGTTCTCACGACAAAAACAACTCCACTCCCTAAGCCTCAATAAGAGACTTGGTTTATAAAGGAACGTTCCCTCCTGTAAGTGGCGAGTGTACTTGCTGTTGGATGTGAAGGAAATTAAATTTAAAAAAAAAAAAAAAAAAAAAATTAAGATTAGCATCTTTACTAAATAAACATTTTCCTTTGTGTTCTCTCTTTAGCTGGCCTCTAGGAAAGGGATCTCTAGGAGTTTTATAAGTGCAACCAAGAACTGGTTCGGTGGGAAAAGGAATGCAGAGAAGGCCAACAAATCACAAGTGGACATGGGGGGCAAGTACGTATGCAAAATTGTTTTGCTCTAAGATCTGGACCGGTCCCTTGCTATAGAAATGAGAAGTTTATAGTTATAAAATTTAAAACAGTATAGTAAATGAAGCTTACAATTCATTTTTTGTGGGTGATTTTTTATTATTTTTATTTTATTATTATTTAATTATCATTTTATTATTACTGTAGAAATTGTAAGAAAAATTACTATTATTGTACATATTTTTTTCTAGTCTTATTGTTGTTATTTTTAAAGTATTTATTATTGTTTTTATTATTATCTTTGGTATTGTTGTTATTACTGTTATAATTAAAGTATTTATATTATATTTAATTATTTAATTATCAAATTGTAAATAAGTATAATCATTATTTTAAATATTTTGCTAGTGTTCTTGTTGCTTTTATTAAGTATGTATTATCTTTGTTAATTTTTTTATGTGCTATTACTTTATTATTGCTATTATTGTTATTATAATGATTGTTAATATTATTACAGTACTCTTTTTATTACTGTTATTATTAGACATGTTGTAATGACTATACTGTATTCAAAACGTCTAGCTAATCTCTTTGTTATTGCGTGCCAGTGATTCTTCTGTTATGACACATAAGCTATCGTAATGATGTGTTGTAAAATACATTAAGATGTAATTTAACTCATTCATGCATGCGTGTTCTTTAATTATGTATCTGATTTTGCATTTATATTAGGTTATTAACTCAGGCTGAAAGTGTTCCTCAAAAGTTTCAGTTTACACTAAAAAAAGATAAGCAACTGTATCAAATTTCTTGACACATTAGGCTTATTCACGATTTTAACTTTCGCCAGGTACTTGCGCGAATCTCCAGAATTACAGATGCGGCGTCTTGGTGATTTAGCCTTCTTAGTTCAGATGTATGAACTAGCTTACACATCATTCCATACAGCAAAACGAGATTTCAACAATGATCATGCATATATGCATTGTGCTGGAGCCTTGGTATGATAATAATAGCTTTTATTGTGTACAGTTTCCCCTCCAATTTGAGATGACCTATGGGAGATTTTTTATGGTCTCGTGGTTCGGTCTCCAAATAGGGGGTCCAAATAGAGGGTTAGCTTTGTGTTACAAGATTAAAGATTGTTATTTGGTTTTTTGAAAAAGTGATCTTGAATTTAGAGGGGTCTCGAATTGGAGGGTTCATTGTGCTATATATCATGAATTCTTAGGAATTATATACATTTGGAAAGTAATTAACTGTTTCCTACCACTAAACAGGCAAATTGAAAACACTTCATTTTCTGATCTACAGCACAAAAAGTTGACAATACCGTAGACAAAAGGATAAAATTATTTGAATAATATTAATTAATATTAAACAAAACCTCTGATGAAATTATTTTTATACCCTATATATATATATATATTTTTTTTTTATTAAACCTTTTTATGCACAAAAAGCTGTTTTACTCAGATAATAGTTTTCCATAGACAGGGCTATCGCCCTTTGTAAAATTTAAAATTAAAATATTTTTGAAAAAAAAAAAATTTATGAAATCTGTGTCTTTCATTAGGAAATGGCTGCAACCTCTGCATTCATGATGGGCAACTTAAACAAGGTTTACCCATCACACTACATGGACAGTGCAGTGTCAATGTATGCTAACACATGCAAGTAAGTTTAGCTATAATGTAGAGAATCAATGAAACATTTTTAAACTTAAATGTAGTGGTTTTTCAATTGAGATAAGCATTATCTTTCAAATCATTAGGCCGACCAGCCCTCCATAAACTAACGTTAGAATACTGCACTTTCAGCGGTAAAGAACAATTAAAACCTCATAAAAAAGGCAACTAATCTGTTTACCTATAATTGAATCCAAGAAGGACACCAGTGTTAAACACTCAGTACTTATACTTGATAATGTGTTAATCCAATTAATATAGTGAGATAACATAACGTTAGTTTATCGAGGGCAGGTTGAGCTAATGTACAGTAACTAGTTCCATATATAAAGACAGATTCACTCAAAGCTCTCATGTACCGGTATACCTTAAATGCTATGCGCATTATTTGAATGATTCTATCTTTATATGCTGTACTAGTTTAGTTTGAAGAAGGAGTATTGTGAACCTCTGGAAATCAATTTCTGATCAATGTTACTAGACCCAAAAACAGCTATGTTGAAAAGTTGTCCGGATGTCCAACGTATCATTATTATGCAAATAAGTACTGCCATTACCAAATATCTATTTTTCGCTATAGCTCTCATAATAAAGCTTATTAGAAAAAGAATTAAATTGTTGAATTTTTTTGGCTATTTTTAGGAAGCCAAGCTTTGCAACCAGAGCGATTCTTCTGAGTACCGAGACACTGAAGGCAAGAGGCCTGTATGGTGAAGCAGCCATGGAGTTTATCAGGATGACTGGAGAGGTAATTACTGAATACTGCCCTCTATTGACTCTCAGACAAGATGTTCATACCATTGTTTTCATGCAACTGTATGTTTTTTTATGTTACTATAAGCATGGAGGAATTAGTTTACCAGATGTTATAGAAACATTGGCATTTTCATATATCCAGAGCCTATTTAATTGTGATTTTTTCTTTTGAAGGACTCAGATTTGAGGAGTGCCCTGTTCTTGGAGCAGGGTGCACATTGTTTTATAAACATGAAGACACCGATGGCTCGTAAATACGCGTTTCACATGATACTGGCTGGCCACAGGTATAGCAAGGCTGGACAGGTGAGAAAAGCACCTTCATTATTTGTTTTTAATTCTAAAATAGTTTTTTGAAATATATTTTCATTTTATTACTGTTTTGTTTCTTCAGAGGAAGCATGCTTTAAGATCGTATTGCCAAGCCCTTCAAGTGTACAAAGGAAAAGGCTGGACTCTAGCTGAGGTAAATGCAAAAGGAACAGTTGTTTACATTCTTAATTAAATAAAACATTTATTCAATTAGATATAAAGGGTTAAAATAATCACAATCGTATTTAACATTTTAAAAGTAAGGAAGTAGGAAGGAAAGGTAATTTAATAAGCAACAACTTTACATTTATGTCTGAATATACATTATATTTGGACAGATAATTATTAGGTATGTGTATTTTGATTTAACAGGATCATATCAACTTTACTATTGGTCGACAGTCATTCAATTTAAAACAGCTCGATAACGCTAGCGCCGCATTCAAACACCTGCTGACCTCTGACAGTAGGCAACCAGCTGTTCAACAGGCCGCATTCCTACGTGAATACTTATTTGTTTTCCAGGTGAGTGCACATTTTGCAACCAATGCTCATTGGCTCATGACATTAACATGTAAAATGTCTGTAGGAAAGCACAAAGAAGGGGGTGATGCTCTCTCACAAAGCATTACTCAAGAGTAATGAAAAATGACCTCACATCACCTCTTTTCTCCAAATAGCATTCCTCTCCCCTCCAAATAATAGGGAGATTTCCATTGCACGACGACGGTAGTACGTAGAACTTAATGACGTCACTAAAAGTCATCTGCGCATGCGACAACGTTAAGGTCACCTCGTCGAGTAGATTCTGGAACGCAATTTGGCCAAATCACGTTCCAGAATGCAGAGAACGTAGGATGCCAGGCATGAGCGATTCCGTTCTAGCGTCGTGTCGTCACACAAATCAAAAGCTCCCTAGTATCTGCCTTTCAATCACTTCCCCTTGCTTCCAATACTCCTAAATATTTCACTGACACTTGTAATGTTACAATTAGAACAACTATATGTTAACCCTTTGCTTTCTCTCTTAGATTGCATTCTTTATAGATTTATGTAATAATTTATTTTTTGCATTTGGAAATGCTACTAACTTTTCAAATTGTAGGTTTCTGGAGTTTTAATATGCTTAGAAAAGGATAAAAGAGACTGACTATGATTAAAATTATAATTTTGTAAAGAGATTAAATAGTTTCAGCCAATAAAAACCTCTTTTAGAGAGGGAATATTAAAAGTATGTTTTCTTAATTTGTAGCAACAAATGGCAACAGCAACTCAAGATGGCAAAGCTTTATCACCCGGCCTGCCTCAGCTACCCCTACCAATCATCAATAAAATAGCCACCAAGGTGCTCTTGGGAAGTACCATACGACCGATTTTACCAGGTAAGCTCAGCTTGTATATCAATGACATTTGTACATAGTCGTCATTGAAGGTATGGCTGGAGAGCTTTTTAATTACTGCATGACTATCTTAAATTTGCATTTAAGAGCCAGCTAAAGTCATGCATAGGAATGAGAAGTGATGAAAACAGTGTTACTTTATAGCATTATGCTACTTAAAAAGTTTATTATTATTTAATATATTTATAAAATTTGTCATACATATATAGAATATTTCCTTTTAAACTGATGAGAAGTAGTGCTTTATGGTGGGGGGGGGGTGGGTTCATGCTGTTAACCTGCTCATGTTGATCCTGCTACGACTGTTCCAGTCAACTGATAACAGCAACTATAATCAAGTGATTATGGATTCACACGAACGAACAAATGATTTACAAGGTTTATTTTTTTATTGATGATTTTGTTATTTAATGTATTTATAAAATGTATGTCATAGCTAAGAGAGTGTTTACTTTTAAATTGTTTATTTAATTAAAATTATACATTATTTTTTGTTAGATAATAAAATTGCTGCCACGTCAGTAGCATTTAATCAACTCTACGACTCGGCTGAAACCGACAAATGGTTCGAGCTAGAAGAGATGGTGGTGAAAGCGGCTAACAAATCGGCGCTTGCTACGTTAAGGCCGTCTCAAAAGTTACTCAACGGGAGGACAAATAACAGTCAACGCCCAATTGCTGTCATCAGAGGTAAGATAGTTGATGATAGCGATGTGGTGCAGTGTGTATGGTGCTTGGCTTTTCATTGAGAGGTTGTAGGTTCGATCTCATTGCTTGTGTCCTTTGAGAAAGACGCTTTGTGTACAGTTTCTTTCTTCACCCGGGTGTATATGGGTACCTGAGTTGGAGGAGGGTGCCTGGTCTGAGGAACTTTCTGGAGTGTCAATCAAATTTAACAATTGACCAATCAGAACAGGGCCTGGAATATGTGCGACATACGTATTGTCCCACAAACACATTATGTGCGTATGATTTTACACTTGTCGTTTGCGGGACTGTAGCAACGATTTCCGAGGGACAGGGCTTAGCCGAAAGCTCCCCTGTGCTGATTACATGCATAAGTAGGAAAACTCTGAGGGAGCATGTTGATTCTACATCCAGTGATAATATTTGATGTACTTTTTGTCATACCATTTTAGTTAATTGAATGTATTATTTCAAGAAATAATAGAAATAATTTTTTTTTTTTGTTTTTTTCATTTATCTTTTCTAGAACCTATTACGATTGAACTTGTACTGACAAATCCCTTGAAAGTTTCCCTCTTGTTGTGCAATCTGTGCCTTCTTTGGAGGTTTACGGATCTGGATTATGAAAAAGTTAACGATGAAACGCCGGAGAAACCACCAACAATAATTTCAAATGAAAATATATGCGTAAGTCCCAAGGTAATAAGCTGTCTGATAGTTTCAACCTGTGTAATGACTTATGGGTAATGTCAAAGGTCAAAGGCATATAAACAAAGCAACTAATTTGTGAACTATGATAAATGGTGCGGTATTCACCTGATATATGATGTAAAGATGACAGCTTTTAAGTAATAACACTGTAGATTGAAATTGGTAGAAGATGACAGCAATAGTATCATTATTTGTATGTATTGACCTTTGACATTTCATTGTACATGTGAAGCTATGAGACAGCTTATTGATTTCTACTGGACTCTTTCTCTCCTTGGTTCAATTGTAAGTTTGAGTAGATGCATGATTCAAGGTTTAATTTAGTATTTGATATATGAGGTCACATGGTAGGCAGAAATCTTTCATTCAATTTATTATTCATTAATTAATTAATTGTTCATTTAAACTGGGTGACCTATTCAATGAAAATTCACAGGTTCCCCCATGCATTCCCAGTATGGCAAACACATTATTTTAATACATATATTTTTAATACAACAATTTTTAAGATGAATTATTTAATTCTCTGATTGGTATTTGCAAACTTCTATTTTTGGATTAATTCATATGAATACATAAACAATACTTTTGTTGTGTCTTTGTTTTGTGTATTTTGTATCAACTTCTAATTCCTGGAAATTCTTTTGTTTTGAACCCAGATGAATATTGCGAATGAAATAATTTACACCGAGACTATTCCAGAATTTGAGCTGAAAGCAAATGAAATAAAAGCAGTTAGTATTTTTTTATGGATTGTTTGGCATATAAAATCATAGATTGTTGTATTTATAGCTGTGGTAATAATATTGATTATCATCATTATTATTTCTATATTTTCTTCACGTCCAACAGCAATTGCACTCTCCACATACAAGATGGAACAATGTTTTGAGTCCTAGAGAGGGGAAAAAAAATTGCTATTTTAAATTTTTTAAAATAATATTATTACCCCACCACCAAAGTTAAGTATTCACCAACGCTTGTCTGTTGTTTGCAGGATTATTATTGTATGCAAAATTGATAAGTGGATCATCTTAAAATTTAGTGGAGAAGTACATTTTGGTCATCTATGCTGTTTACTGTACTGTATATTCAGATATGTAAATGAATTTTTGTTGCCAGTGGTATGAATAACTGTTAGTAATAACAATTGTTCTTTATTTTCTGCAGGTGCAATTATCATTAACACCTCAACAGACTGGTGAACTTAGCATTCTAGGAATTATGTACAGCCTAAGTACACCGATGCAATCCACAAGCTCGACGCCGGTCACAAACATGGAGATTCCAGGCAGTCCATCTCTAAAGCATTCCAAGAAAATGGGTTCAAACGTTGTATCGGTCCGTGGCAGACAAGAAGTGGACGTGCAAGGGCCTAGACTTAATGGCACGTTGATGGAGAAACGAGTTGTAACTTATGGTCCTGACCGGAGGCTGGACCCAATAATTGCACCACCAATGCCTCTGTTAGAGGTGAGCTCCTACTACTGTGCTGTTAATAACATACTTCTGAAGACCAGGATATCTCTAAAATTTGATTTTAAAGTGCCATTCTCCAATGTGAAGTACTATATAAATATTTGTGCTATTGTCATCTCAGGATGTTGAAACTTTCATCAGGCATTGTAAATAAAATTTCTGCACTGTGATTATTAGGTTATTGTTGTTAAATAGTACCTATTTATTGCTATACAAGTCTAAAATCTAATAATCTAATATTTTGTTTTTCTTTCTATTTCAGGCATGTTTCATAGATTTTCCCTATTCTTTACTTTGTGGAGAGATTGGACAGACAATTTTAGAAGTATCAAACAAAGGAGATTATCCGCTACATAAACTTTACATAGTGTCGAAACAACCCCAGTGCTTTGCTTTCAGATCTCCCAACAATTCTCATGTGAATGCTGATATCCAATCAGGATCATTGTACAGGACTATTCCACTTGATAATAGGGTAGATGTTGATGAACATGTAGTTGATATACAAAAATTGTCTTGTGTTGTGAAAGTGCCTCTTCCTGAAGGACACTTAAAGCCGGGTTGCTCGGCATCAATACCAATGTGGATCCAAGGACCGGAAAAGGCCGGGATACACGATGTGGATATACTGTTTTATTATGAATCAACAGAAGAAAATTTTAAATTGAGGTAGGCATACGAATCTCACTGGCTCTTCCCACAGCAAATGACAATTTTCAAAAGTGATGCTCTATTTAAGACACATAATGGAATTATAAAAACCGAAAGGTCCACTGATTAATCTCAGATAAGAAAGTATAATACATACTCCAAGTATTGAAATACACGCCATCGTGTCGGGATTCAATATTTCGACATTAATTATGTCATCATCAGGAATGATTCATAGATTTTCCCTATTCTCTACTTTGGAATGGAATTATAGAGTGGAATTTTTTAACTTGAGTCACGAAAATGATTTTCATGACTCAAGGTTTTTGACAGGATCGCTAATGAAAATGTAATTGGATAGCAGTCACACCATTGCACAGTACAGCTCTACTCCATTATACACATCT
>NW_022754077.1:492582-497785 GCF_011630105.1 Anneissia japonica
AATTCACATAATTAACATACTTTCAGGTATATATACTACAAAGAACTATGTTTGTTTGGCTTTTGATATTTTTGGTTTTTATTAACCTGCAGACACAGAGTACTAAGGCACTCTGCAGTGATCAACACAACCCACTCACTGTGTTTGAAGGCAACAGCCACTAGAGGACATATACCAGAACATAACCAAGGCAATCAAAGTCTCGTAGTCAGTCTGCAAGTAGAAAATATGAACCAGGTAATGTGCATTATGATTGCATTCAGCTGCGAGAGACTGATGACCACGTGGTGATGCTCTATTAAACTAAGTCTCATTATGAGGCCTGTGGAGTGAAATTGTAAAATAACTGTATTGTTTTTTATTTCTTATCACAGGTGCATGATACTAACATTACAGAGTTTAGTGTGGAACAAGTTACTTGTGTAAGTAAAACATGGGCATTGGAGCACATAGCAACCAAAGAAAAACAAGGTAAGATTGTTTCATAAGCAGCGCCCTCAATTATACGTAATATTCTTTGTGTTGGAAACATCTTATTCTGGTATAAGATGTGCAGTTGCCTGGGCCCAACGGTGAGAACTGGGGCCACTTGGGGCCCAGCATCGGCAGGTTGCAATGCTTAAGTAGGGTCTAATTTAAACAATTATAGAGTAGTTGTCACTACAAATGGATGACATTTTTTTCATCACTTTTTTGGTTGACTATTGATCCAGGGACTCCATGTGGCCTAGGTCCCAGGGCACTTACCCCTCCTGTCTTCCTCCACCTTTTTGGCACTCCTGTCCTATGAATAAAATAAAATCATGTATCTTGACAGAGTTTAAGATCAGTGGTGGTGAATCGGTAATCTGTTGCCTAAAAGCTCAGCATTGCAAGCAGATCGGTCAGCTAGACGCCAATCAAGTTGTGTTTACTGACGGTGTCCTAGGAAAAGAAAAGGTAAGCCACCTATTTGAATTATCAATATGCATAATATAATTTCATCATCTCACATATTAGTAATAGGTACCGGGTAGGATAGTAAAGTGATGCAGTGAAGTGCAGCACAGCTAGAATACATTTCATGGGTGTTTAGGAGGTTGCACATTCCAATCCAAACTTCAACTTATATTACACATTACAAAGTCTCAATGTGCCAATTTGGAGAGTTCTCAAAAAAATGGGACAAAAGAAAGAAAGGAGAAACAGCAGATAACAGAGGAAAGAACAGAAAACAAAAACAGAAGTAAAAGACAGAAAGAAAACAGTAAATGGGGCTGAAAAGGTGACTTTTAAAGCCATGCCCTCAATTCAGCCAACAGTTGTCAGCCGATGCGATTCTATGGAGGATGCAACGCTAAAACACACACACAATGGATCGTTTTATAATGACGATTCGTTCAGACAGCACCGACAATCAGCAGACGGTATCATGTCGTTTAGTGCTCACAGGGGCGGAGTTGGATTGTCAATCCCAGTGAATGCCCGGCTGAAGTCTCATTTTGAAAATCTCCACCAATGGAGATAATAAATGTCTATATTTAGACTTTTAGATTTAAATATTAATTTAAATCTAAAAGTCTAAATATAGATTTAAATATTAATTTAATGCTTTATGACATCTTTTTTCTTGCATTGATTTCAGATTATGAGTTTTGAGAGTCCCTGCTCCGACTTCTACTTCCGTTCAAAATTAAAATTAAATGATTTAGAGTCAGAACCTCAAGAAGGCTCATATACGTCACAGAATAACGAAGGGACATCTTTGAAGCAATTACTAGAGGGCGCTCTAGAAGTGGATTTGACATTACTGGTGCTTTGGAAGGTTTGTATTTGCCAATATATTTCATTTATGTTTACTGTACTTTGTTTATTTTTTTTTTTTTTTTAAGTTTTTCATTCAAGACCGCAACTTACAGAATAAGGAATAAACTAACCATTAATGATAAAATACAATTGAAAAGAAGCAGTACAATATGCACAACAGAAACAAAGAAAATTGAACAATCGTCACAATACTGTAGGATTTGGATTAACTTTCTATGCCCTTTACACACCTGAAATGTGGGGGGGAGGGGAGGGGAGGGCTTAGCTAAGCATAAATTCAGAACAGATTTTACTTTGCACAACTGGGCTATGACAACATTTTGCAATATGCCATTGATCATTCATCTGATGTCTGTCTTTAGTCTTACCATCATGTAGTACCGTACTCATACAACATAAGCTTTGGACGGGTGCCTATGTTTAGTCATAGCATGGTGCGATAAGCAATGCCTCAGCCAACAAAGACCAAATTTAGGATTTCTAAATTGTATTTTTTTGCAGGCATTCGTTGTTGACGAGGCAGGTATTAGTCATAAGTTTGTCGGACAGCATCATGTAACCATGGCAATGCTGGATCAGCAGATATCTACAATTCCAACAGCTCAGGTAAGTTTGTGTTTAAAAATACATTATTATTTTTAAATTGAAATTTTTGTTGAGTGTCAATTTAATCTAAAATTCTATTGACACAGTTTTAGTAATATTGTCATGGAAGCAGAAGCTAATGAGAGGGGCGCAAATGTTGATTAGAGGGTCTCGATGATTAAGTGAGAGGCACTAGCTGGCGAAATAATGTGATTTGAGGGGATTTTTAATTACTTGAGCATATTTTTTTCTTGGCAAATTCCCAGGAGCGGGGCACACAAGCTTTTTTTGGGTTTTTTGGAGGGGCCTTACACCCTCCATGCCCTCCTGTCGATGTTGCTAATGGTATTTCACATTTTCAGAGAATGGTTGAACAGAAAGCAGTGAGATTCTTAAAGGATGTTGATGTGAATAACGGCACTGAACCAAGCTCAGCGGTCATGATACAACTAATCAAGTGTAGTCTCCAACATCCAGACCACAAAGAACATGATTTCACCCGAAAACGGTAATGACACAAAAACCTCGCACACTGAAGTTAAACATTGAATTACTTCTTTAAAAGGATCAATTATGTAAAGAGTCGGAAAAACATTGATCCAAAGGAAGAATGGCATTTTTTGACTCTCAAGTATCATATTTTCCATTCAGTACCCAAAATAATTGGCTATAATGAAAAAGCATTACCTATTAATGGATATGAAAATCAGTGGTGGTGCATTCCCCAGGACAGGCCTGGACCCTTACCAAAAATTTTAAAAAATAATTTTCCTGTCCAAATAACGTTATTTTGAATGGCAATCCCTAATATTGTGGTCTAAAAACACACTTAGGACCAAACTAAGCAATAAATCTCTCCCCATGAACCCTACAAGGGAGTTACTATTCCGGGCTGTCGACCGAGACTTCGTCGGCATGGTTCGGACCCCTTGTCTGCAAATTTATGCTGCCACTGCTGATGAAAAGATAAAATGATATCAAGAGTGACTTACTAATTTTACTGTTTTTATTTATTATTTTATATAAAATATAACTTACTGTTAAGCCAAACACACCTGCATCCAATGGTTGTCAGCTGATATGATTACATAGAGAATGCAACTTGTTGACATGCGTGCAAGGAATGGTTTTTGAGGATTATTGACCAATAATTGACTGACGGCAGAGTGTTGTCAAGTGCTCACACAGAGCAGAGGTGTATTTGTTGGGTACAGCTGTTGTACAACGTATTGGGTTCCCAGGTTTATGGCTGTAGTTGTTTTTGTTGCTGCTGTTATATTTATCATCATCATTATTTATACCTAATAATTGTGGGTTTTTATAGGCTGTGTACTGTACCTGTCACATTACACCTATGCAACTGCGCTGACATGCAACTGTCTGTACAAGTAGATACTGATACAGCTCAGGACAATACACCGTAAGTATCCAAACATATTTCCAGTCATGTCTTTATATCAATCCCTATACTCATTCTTAATTTTTGTGAATGCTAAGTTGGTTAAACCATTTTTTTTGCAAATTCTCCTAAAATTAAAAATGTCATTAAATAGAATATATATAGAGTATATGAATTTATTTGGTGTATGTCGCATATCAGACCATCTTCGCAACAGGGCTCACTGGTGCTAAGATCACGCTCATTTGTCTTAATTGACGAGAGATGCCATCATAAGTACTGCTGCTAGTGGCTGACTGTTCCATTATTTTTAGGGGGTATTCTCACATACAGAAGAATGTGCAATCTCCCAGCAGTAAAATAATTATTCCAATGTTTGATAAAATGTTTGCTCTATTCTGTTTAGAACTGATTCTTCCAGTGGCTACTATGTCACCCCCAAGCCCCCAAATTCATCGGACTTTGTGTGGGTGAGACGAGTATCGCAGCAGGTAACACTCGCACAAGAGACTAGTCATCAAATTCAGCTGCTGGCGTGCTTTTCGAAACCTGGCGTGTTCAACTTGAGTAATATCAAAGTGAAAGTAACGAGGCAGTCGCTTGGCATGCAGGGAGAATATATAGAACAGAAGAAACTGCTTCCCAGTGTTATCACTGTCAGCAAAACAATAAACAATTTAAAAAGCTCGTTAGAGTCTTAATTAATTATAATATCAGATTAGTACAAACAAAAACATAGGTCAAGAATTTTATTTTAAATATCCCAGAGTTAACATTGTGAATAATTTGCACAAGATTATTGTAGATATTTAGCGATTGTTTCTATAGTAATATGATTGGTTGTATCATCGATCCTATAATATTCTTATGATTATGTATTATATATGTAGGGGTCATAGAGTTTTCAGTACAGTAATTGTTAAAGTAAATATATATTACAGATAATGAAACACACCTGCACAGGTGTTAATGTGTAACCTGAGCTTAAATGCCTAATTAGAAAGGAAATAAAGACTACTCCTCAAGCTAGCGAATGGTGCCAAACAAATTGAAAATAGTTGGTGTGCAGGCCTTACAAAATTGGGAATTACAGGCAGTGGTGGCTCCAGAAATTTCCTGAATGGGTCCGACATGCTGGGCGGGGGGATTTCACGACAAGAGCCTTGGTCAGGGTCCGCTGACCAAAGGCTCGGACCCCAGGTATAGTGGGGTAGAGATATATCACAGGGTCTCTAAATTTGATTTTGTTTTAAAGAAAGTTTAAATTGATGCTTATGTTTTCTGTTTTAAATAGTGCCACAAACAATGACTGTTAGAATACACATTATAAATTGAATGATTGATTGATTGATTGCAACAAATTGTGAGACATGAATAATATCCACTTCCACCTGTATAGCATGATTATTAATC
>NW_022754077.1:498131-500898 GCF_011630105.1 Anneissia japonica
CACTGCACCTTCACACCACCCCATCATCCCCTTATTCCAATACCCCTAGATACGCCTGACTGTCATTCAAAATTATGGTTTCGATGGTTTGGCCAAGTTATTATTTTGTGGTTCAAAATATTCTAATTAATTAATGTCAGGTAAAAAAAGAAAGAAAAAGAAAAAAATGATAGCGCACAACGCCTCAAATTATATTTACGGGCGTCTAGAACACAAAAATTTTGCGGGGGAATGACCCCGGACCCCCTGGGACATTGTTGTCTCGATTGGCCCAAATTTGGGCCCCCTTTCGGCCCCCCCTTTTGGACATCTCTGGATCCGCCCCTGCCAATCTCCCATCAGTCTGCTCCCCAAAAGCTGATTATCCAACTGTTTGGTTTATATACTCTAAATAATGGGAATGCTCACGAGTTACTAGTGTTCACCTACATTTGAATTCTAATTTAATGTAATTATATGTAAACATGATTGTAGATATTTTCATATATTAAATACAGTTGAACTTGCCTAAGTCGAATCCAAAATGCCATTAAAATATTGTTCGACTTAAATAAAATTCGACTCGCAGATTGTTAAATAATGGAATACATAACAATTATTCGACTTAGAAATTATTCGACTTAGAAATTATTCGACTTAGGCAAGTTTAACAGTACATTATAAATATAATGAACCTTTCTGGGATGATGTCAATCAAACTTAAGGGCTGACCATTCATAACAGGGCCAGGAATACACGCGAGTGTCTACTAAGCACACGTGTTGGTCCACAAAACACATGTTTGCGTATGTTTTAAAACTGTCATTTTGTGAGACCTTAGCAACAGTATCTAAGGGGTGCGGCTTAGCAGAAAGTTCTATTATTGGATGTTATTCCACCATTTTGGCCAACAGTGTAGTGTTAATGGCAACAACTAGATCTGAAAAACTGACAGGAAAAGGCCCTTCAGTTCAGAAACAAATTTTATTTGCTTGGCCTTAATGTTACAGTGTTGTATATCAAAATAATTATATTAAGATATGTTTTCATGATCTAATGGCGGTTTCAGATAGTTTATAAATTTGATGTATTTTTTTTTCATACTTTATATATCATGGCTTTTGGTTCTATTACTGTCTTATTAATTTATACAATTTTATTTAAATGTGCAAACGAATATTCATACGAAATTGATTGGAGCATTTTTTTTTTTTGTGATTTTGGTTTTTATAAGCACTGGTAGCACGTTTCTAAACCTGGGTACAAAATGCAAATCTTTCTCCGTTCTCTGTAAAACTTGATGACATCTGATTGTTGGTGGATCGTCATTAACCTGCTTTGCATTCGCAATGGACTCACGTCGGCCTACAACCGACAGCTGAGCGTTTAAATTTTAATTGGGAGTATTTCTTAGGAGTAGTGCTGTTAACTTTTAAACTGTTCTCAAAGAGTGTAATCAAACAGATTTATTTCTGTTGCTTCCCTCTTCAACAAATCAGGCGTTTTTGAATCCCAATCAACGAAAATTGAAACCAAAGTCAATGATACATTTCAGCTGTAAAAATATTATTGCGGTGTTGTGTTATTTAATGAGGGTCAGTGTCGGTTGGTACGTTTCAGAGCTATGCTCTAAAATACTTTCTGGTTTGAGTATATTTGCAATAATTTTTTTGATAATTGTTTAAATATCTGAATCTCATAAAGTGGTATTTTTCTTATCCTAATTTTATGTTAGCTATAAATTGTATATTCACATTTATTTGCAAATGTTCAGTACATTTTAATTATTTGTGATAGATCAAAAAAACATGAGTATAGTTATGGCAGCATATATTTGATATTTGCATATTTACAGTAGTTGCTTTTTTTAAATTGTGGATAGCACCATATAATTGTTATATTACAGTATTATTATTATTATCTTTATTTGTATGAAATCTGAGCCTTATATTATCACACATAGTCTGCCATAGAAAAGTCTCGCTGAATGAAATATACCTGGAATTAATTATATAAATTTAAAATTAGTGTGTACTTGATCAGTCATATGTTGAAAACTCTGTGTTTCCATAATCAAAATGTTAAATTATGGGAATAATCCAAATAAAGAACAAAAGTATTACATTGAAATGAGCCAGATTTTATATAAAAAACATTTATGTACTGTCTGCACTTGCCGCAAACTGGATGTAAGTACTGGTGTACTTAAAATAAATGGTCCAGGCACATTTATTGGCCTTGATAGAATGCTCTAGCCCTTATTTCATTCACTAGCTAGCTGTCTACTAGGCATAAATTACTGTAAAAGCAATGAACTATTTTAACACAACATAGGCCTACACTAGTCGTAAAATTCCAATGTTACGCACAACGCCTCCTTGTCTACACTCCACAGATAGCAACCAAGTTGGTCATGATCATGTGACCATGACCACTACTATTGTGCCTGCCGTGATAAATTTATTTCATCATTTTAATAATAAATAATGTTACAGATGTTAACATCCTGACCTCCTCTCCTCTTAATGGCTGTGATATAGCAAAGAGCCTCATTTTATTTTTCAAATAAAAGGGGCCCAAAAGAAGACTAGCTATGAATGTATATAAAATTCAAAATAATATGGTTGAGATTAACAGAGACAAGTTATATTGAAATGTCCTCACAGTAGCTGGATCTTGAATCAACCAAAAGGTGGGAAAAATGGGTGTTAATGGCCCTTTTTTTCCCAGTTTTTAAATATTCAAAAAATTTTATCTCATTAACCGCTGCCGAGTTTTTCGTAATATA
>NW_022754077.1:500984-536455 GCF_011630105.1 Anneissia japonica
TATATATATATATTTATTTATCAGTTCAACATAAGAAAAAAATTTCCTCCGGAGCCTGGCTTTAACACCTCAAAATCCCTTTTGCTAGATACGATGTCTACAAGTATAGTATGTCTTCTTTCATGGAACACAAGACAGGCGGCAAATTGTCTCATCCCTGCTTATCAGATCTTCCAAGCATCAGGGATCGCAAGTCTCCCACATCTCGCATGAGTCTCCCGGAAACCGGGAAGGCCTCCTGCACTCCAGCGAGCGAGCAAGAATCTCCCAGAATACAACCAATCTCCTGGGAATTCATGATATTTGAATATTTTTACGAGTATTTAATACAGTATTATTAATTGTCTCGCGGAAGTCAGTGCCAATGGGTATCAGCATGCACACAAAACAATTAGAAAGCTCATTTAAACACATCTCCTGGATGTGGATCCTTTCAACTTGGAACCCCTGAAGTAATATAAACCTAAACAATACGCTATAGTAAGGCAATGTTCGAAAGGGTATCGGAAGTGGAGCTGATCAAGATAACACCACCTTAGGGGGTCCGCAAAGTTTTTGTTTTCTAGGCGCCCGAAAATAACCTCTGAGGCGTTTTGGGCGATCACTTTTTTCTTTTTCTTTCTTTCTTTTTTATTTACTCACTGAGACTTCATTAAATAGTGCATTATATCAACTTTCCTCTTCTTCCTCATCACCAAAGGAGAGCAGAGAATTGTTTTTGATTTTCTTCATTTTGCTTTTTTCTTTATCCTTCTTTTCTTTCTTTTTCTTTGTACTGCTTGTGTTTACTTCTGATTCATCGCTCGGACGTTTGGTTGGCTTCTTAAAAACTATTTTTGCATCACCTTGAAAAAAAAGGAAAGAGGTTGAAAATTTAAGATTTGTGTTTACTTTTAATTCATCACTCTTTCAAAATACAGGAGAATTTTATTCTATTGACATCATTTTTGTATTAGCTAAAAAATACTTTATATCAGCTTATTTTTTTAAAATACTTTTTAATAAACATTTACCTGTTTCCTTTTTCTATTTATTATGTTTTGTTTTTTTTATATACTGTGGCTTACTTTTTTTTCTATTATTAGTAATTTATTTAACTTTGTCTTTTTCTATTATTCATTAAAATAATATGTATTTTTTTATTATGATTCATTACCTCTTTCCTTTTCTTTCATAAAGTCTTCTATTTCCTGTTCACTTATCTTACTATTCTCAGGAACCACAATCACCGGTTGTTCATCCCCTTCTTCTGGTCTATCGTCAGTGTCATCTACTCCTCCCAATTCTTGTCTCTACCAATGGAATATTTGTATCTTTCATTATTCACTATAAGATCTATAAACTAATAAATAAAGCCTTAGGCTATTAACAGGTCTTGGTCTGATCTGAGGACATTCTGGGTTTTATAGAGTGGTGTGACAAAGTGATATTGATAATGGATTTGAGTTGAATTTAAAAGTAAAAGTACATATAAATAATTGTGATAATAACATTATATAAAGTATTAATCATTTAATTTGGTAAGCCATGCTGTTGGCTACTATAACACACAAATACCATCTGAACATACACACTACACACAGAGTAACTGTACCTTCGTGTCGACCGAGGGTCCTTCTTTGTAACCTATTTCTTTCTTGAATTTCTTGAGAAAATTCGGTTCTGCTGGCTTATTGAAATTCACTGACTGTCTACCTGCCATGGCTTCTTATCTACATTAATCACTTACAGGTGATTCCAGTTGTAATTACTAATTATAACAGCAAAGTGTATGTAGTTTGTGTGTGATTTGTGTTTATGATAGAGCGCCGCATAAGACTAGAATGGGCATTTACTGAGATTAGCCTTTTGACCAGCCTCATATATGTAGTTTTTATTTATATTTTGATTTGAACAGGGTTATCGTTTAGCTATACTATATTTAATTGATGATTATGATAGTATTTACAGTTTCGTAATATATAAACAACTCGTTTGTAGACAATATGTTTAGTGCTAGGCCTATACTTAAAAAGTATTTTGCCAAAACAAGCCTAAGGAATTATTGGAACCTTTGTGCAACTACTGAGGGCGTTTTGCCAAACGTGAGTGAATCAACAGAATTCATAAAACCGGGAGAAGAAATACTTAAAAAATGACGTCCCATTATGATCGTGCAATTACAGTTTTTTCACCAGACGGTCATCTTTTCCAAGTAGAATATGCTCAGGAAGCAGTTAAGAAAGGATCTACAGCTGTGAGTGCAATCTTGAAGTTAAATTACCGTGAAAGCTTAGGCCTAGCTTGCTCAGCAACATTACGGTAGGCTAGGCTATGCCTGCCTAGCCTAGGCACATAGACTCTAGAGAGTCAGTCAGGCCTACTCGAGCTCTAACTACTCACTAGGCCTAGGCATAGTAGCCTAGTAAGTACTGTAGTAGACGACTAGGCCTGAGAGAGAGAGAGAGGCCAGCCGTGGGCTCGGCTGGCCTCTAGCTAGAGCCTAGGAGGGTAACTCACTCAGGCCCTAGACTCTAGTGAGACCAGTCAAATTTGAGCTACCATAATAATTGAGCTGAGAACCAGTCCTTTCAGAAGCCTAGGAAAGCCTGAATTTTGCGGTTTTTTTGGAACATCTGCAATACCGACAATAAATTTGGATAATTTTAGTTTGAACAATTAGTAATTTAAAATTTTGATTTATATTATAAATAAGATAACATCATCTTTTTTTTTTAACTATGCAGGTTGGTGTTCGTGGGAAGGACATTGTTGTACTTGGAGTTGAGAAGAAATCTGTAGCCAAGCTCCAAGAAGAAAGAACAGTTAGGAAAATTTGTGTTTTAGATGACCATGTGTGCATGGCATTTGCAGGTTAATAATGTTTGATATATTTAAATAGTTATTCTAAAGCCTTAATATTGTGTTCCCTAAATTTAAAGTGCTTAGCAATGCTTCTAATTCTGCATTAGGATTTATTAATATAAATTGTGCAAAACATCTTATCTTTATTTATGATTATAATTGAAATAGATTATGTAAAAGATGTATTTTTTTGGTTTCATGACATATGACCCAACAATAACAGTACAGTACTAATCAAAGCTGGGGCACTTTCAAAGGGAGTAGGCCTGACTGACTCTCTAGAGTCAGTCTCTGGGGCACTTTCAAAGGGAAAATTAAACATTATTTTAGACAATTTCGTTCATGGGATTGTTAATTGTTTTTCCTCCAACTGTTTTAATTTTTTTATTATTTATATTTTTTAATATTTTTATATTTTTGATAAAATTAATATTTATATTAGTTAATAATATTGAATTTGGAGCTGGAGGGGCACACCATATCCGGTGATAGTAGTTTTTGTACCGCTTTTGCCTCTCCTTAGCCCTCCTCTGCCCTCCTCTTTCTTTTTTGATTGTTTTTTGTGGTTCTGGCTGAAATTAATAAAATAAAATAAATAAAGCTTGAGTTGTATTTTCAGTCTATAAATTCACCTATTTTTAAATTTTTGAGTAAAGTAAAAAACAAATTTATTTCTTCCCTCTCGATATATATGAAGCAGACAGTATTTTTTCACATCTTCCTTATTTTGTTATTACGTTTTCGACCAGTGGTGATGCCAGGATTTGGTGTAAGAAGTTGTGGCCAATTAGGGGCTTTGTCAGTCCGACAGGGGAGGGGCTTGAGTCCCATTGCTCTACCACTGTTACTGCCTCTGTTTAAAACATCACATATAATCAACACTGGCCAAAGTCTAAAATACAAAATTATTCACTTAGTTATAACTAAGAAGGATTAAATTTTTAAAAATTAATTTTTATCAAATTGAGGCAACAGCCAAGAAAAAAGGCAGACAGGGATAATTATTTTTTTTATTTGGCCATAGGTTTGACAGCTGATGCTCGTATATTGATCAATCGAGCACGTGTAGAATGTCAGAGCCATCGGTTGAATGTTGAGGACCCGGTAACAGTTGAATACATTACACGCTACATTGCACAAACAAAACAGGTAAGTACAGTAAACATCTAGCTTGGTGGTTAAGATCCTTCCCTTCCAATCTTAGAGTCCTGGGTTCAATTCCTTTCAAGACCAGGATTTTTTTTATGCTTATAAACAACCCCACTGCAAAGCCTCATTTTATACTCCATAACTGGGCTATGTTGGAGAAAAGTAGATGATAATACAACAGGCTCGCCATTATTCGTTTATAAGAAATAAGATGTCCAAATATAATTTTTCAAATGATGGCGAAATAAAATAATAATATTGCAGTACAATGTATTTGATTAGAAATCAAATTAGAAGAAAAAATAATTACAAATTTATTATTTACATCATATGACTTACTGTACTGTTTCATAATGCTACCTGCAGCGGTACACCCAAAGCAATGGTAGACGACCATTTGGACTGTCGGCGTTGATTATTGGTTTTGATTATGATGGCACACCAAGACTTTACCAAACAGATCCAGCCGGAATCTACCATGCATGGAAGGTAAGATTGTGCTTTGTGACTCATGGGTGTAGTATGACATCATCATGCCCATATATGGACACATTACAGAAATTGTCACAGAAATTTTTACTTGTTGACAAAGCTTTAGCTTTTGAGCCAGTAGTCAGAAAAAAAAATGCTGAATGCTGATTGGTCAAATGTTCCTGAAGATCACAGCCAACAGGATATGTCGGATTATGTGTGATGTTGGTTGAATCAAATCTGGAAAGTTGGCTAGCTCGAGTCAACAAATGTGAGCGCAGTTTTATGCCAAGCATGAGCTGAAGCCAGGTTGGTCCTTATAAAAAGTCATCTGACTGCAGAGTGACTCACCAAGGGTGTTATTAACATTATAAGTGTAGGTGAAAGTTCAATTCCAACGTAAGTATACACACTTTGTTCTTTTTGTATATATAGGCTAATGCTGTAGGAAGAAGTGCGAAGACTGTACGAGAATTTCTTGAGAAGCATTATTCTGACGAGGTGGTATCAGTCGAAAGAGACACCATTAAGCTGGCAGTGAAAGCACTCTTAGAAGTAGTTCAATCAGGAGCAAAAAATATTGAGTTGGCTGTCCTAAGAAGAGACAAACCTATGGAAGTAAGTTCTTTCTTTGGTAATACTGTACAGTAATAATTTTGATAAATCATAGTGACACAAGGTCCAGTGTACAGTATGACCCTTGTGGACATTCAAGAATGCAGTACATTCTTTGGTAAAGGGGATTGACTCCTGGTGTACAAGATACAAGGTAAACTTTATTGTCAAATGTGCACATTCAAGATTATTTCCACGTTTTAATATTAGGATATGCGAGACAAAAAAAAAATACTGCCCAATCCACCATAAGAAGGACCCCACTGGCATTCTTCAAAAAAGACTTTCATGGGTTAGCCATAGTGTGTTTTGTGCTGAAATTATTATTGTTATTTTTTTTTGTATTTCAGTGTGAGAATGAATCACATGCTTTGATTTGAGAAAATAGTGTAATGCCTCATCTTTTCACCCTTCTTTTCATTTAATTTTATTCAGGAATTAAAATCAACAATCCACACATTTCTTATATACAAGACAAACACAATGAACCTAAATAAAATGAAAAATAACAGAATTTGATTCCTAGGGTTACCCAAGAAAGTCTTTAAATATAAAAAAAAACTTATTTTCATTGGGGGCTGCATGAAAATTAACATAAAACAATAATAATGCCTAAAATGATTGAAATTTACAATATTTTGAAATTGATCCCATGAGATTTAGTCTATTTTTATTCATGTTGTCTTTATTGCAAAATTTATAACACTTCTTTAATATTCATTCACAGATGCTAGAGACATCCGAAATCGAAAAGTATGTCACCGAAATTGAGAAGGAAAAGGAAGAAGAGGCCGAAAAGAAAAAGCAAAAGAAAGGAGGCCAAAGTCAATAGAACTTTAGATCTGATTTTATAATTTGTATTGTAAGACACACCGTGGTAAAGTTATTTTTTGTGATCAACTGTAAAGGCCTTGCAGCTAATTTTAAATGTTGGTCCTGCTGCCAAGATGAAAAGTTTCTTTAAGAAGTGACTACATATTTAAATTGCTGTTTATAAAATGCTGGAAATTCCAGGTTACTCAGGACTCTGGTTTGACACACCGTTTCTTACTACATACTACTCTTAGCAGTAAAGCTATTCTTTGTATACGACATGAAATTATTGTGAAAGTGTAAAGTATTATGTTAATCCCTGCATTGAAAAAAACAACACACACATCTAGTGTCTGACTGGCATTTGTGTGTACTTGATTTTTCTCATTAAAATGAGTATAAGATGATGTGAAGGATAATTTGTATTCATTTTACTCAAAATGTAGGCATCCCAAGTCTCCGAAAAATCACCACTGTTTTCCACTCTTGTGAGCAAGCAATCACCTTGAAACTAACCCATTTCTGCAAATTCCGGGAAAAATTAATGTTTTCATGGTTTTCCTCACTGCCACCAAGAGGGGCAGGGGGAAGGTCCCCGGGGACTAAGCTTACCAAGGGGTTCATAGAAATTGCATGTAGCATTTTTTTCAATTATCATGGGTCCCATAATAATGGACCCTCCAGATTGACAGGGCCCCCCAAAAACTTGTTCGTGCCTTCTGCGTAGTATTTTCTCGCACTTCATGCTCGTAGCTGGGGGCCCACACCAACCCTTGCTCCAGTTACAGTATCTTTTCTTGGCTGCCCTGGTTTTACTGCTGGTGTTATTGTCATAGTCAGCTGACCATGGCTATAACCAAGCGCCGCAAAATACAATAAGATAGTTATGTTTCCCTTATTTGGGACGCTGTAAATGACAATTTATAAATTTATACCACAATAATGACGTGTCTGATTTAATGAGATTGAAATATGTCAGTTGTTTATTGATATACAGACATATCACTACAGAAACAATTTGGTATTAACCCATGAGTGTTTTTACAGGGAAATAAAGTATAAGGTTTTATCCCCACTAAAATTGTAATTGTTTCATTAGGGAAGTTAAATGTCAACCATAAGTCTAGTAAATTGGCCTAAATTTAAAAGACCCCTGTAAATTTGAGTTCAACAGTGGCATAATGCCTATGTGCCCCTGTGTGGCAGGCCGCAGAGCCATGTCCTCAATCTAGCACCCTGCTAGAGATTATCAGAACTCTTAATATTCTATATTAGACATGACAGATGTAAAAAAATACAGCAGCAAAATAAGATTGGGTATCTTCCTTTTAAACTTTAATTTTCACTACCACAGCATGGTTGGTTCAGTTTTTTCATTTAGTTTGAATCAACACCTACCTCAGCCCCACTATGAAAGTGTACTGTAGTTGATAACAGTGGTGAAGGGTCCCAGTCACCAATTCCATCGTGGAATTTTAGATGTGCTCGTTTTTTAATCATGATTGTCATTGTATTCTAAATGCATTTAACAACGAAATAAAGTATCAGTGGCGGAACCAGGATTTAAAAGGGGAACTCAGGGAGGGAGTTTCACAGGAGGGTCTATACCACATAAGTGTTTTTCCCCCACCCTCTTTTTTTTTTAAATTTAGGGGACCAGGCCACCTCATTAATGCATCACAGGATAATATATTGTAGTCTGTCAGAGATATGCTGTTATGTATCAACAAAGCTCTTTCGGAGCAGGGTGCTAGATCGACATTCTATAATTTACAGACACGACAGATGTAAAAAAAATACAGCAGCAAAATAAGATTGGTTATCTTCCTTTTAAACTTTAATTTTCTACAACATTTAGTTAACACAACTACAGCAAGCTAAACCACTTGGTGTTTTCTTCCATTTTGTCTTCTTGAAAATTACCAAAACAATTAAATATTTTGAAAGGAGGCTACAAAATGTGAAACAACTACGTCTCTCTTTTTAAATACAATAGTACCCTTCATTGCGGCCTCATAGGCCCCTTAACTAATAACAAAATGAGCCGTATATTTTATTCCCCTTTAATTTGATTCAGTAAAACTAAATCATTATTCTCTTTGAGACAATAAATACTAGCTTATGGCAGACAAGTCTCAATTAAATTAACTTACTTAGGTATCGTCGTACTTCAAACTTTAAAAAAAAAAACTACATTTGTAACATGAAGATTATATCCAATGTTATTTTGCATTTTTCACTTCAAATTGAAATCTCTCTTCAAGTAAAAATTATGTCTGTCACTTAAAAAAAGCAAATATATAAATGATGCAACCAATAGATTCACACATCAATTTTTCATGTTTATTTACTTATAACTGCTAATCATAGCACACCATATGCAACTAAAATAACATTTCTTTGATTGAAACAATCATTTCTTTTGATTAAAACCTTCTGGACGAAAAAAAAATATTATCCACAGTAATTGAGAATAAATCTTTATTTTTATTGAAATAAATATGACTGAAAATTTGAATTTTTTATGCTAACAAATGTGTTGTGTAAATAAAATTAAGACATTCAGTTGATGAAAAACTACATTATTCATATCATATTTTCATTTACTTATGAATGTAAATTTTTTTGCATGTTTTATACTAATTTAATTCAAACAATATCATATGATGCATATATAGCATATATACTGAGAGCAATGTTGGTGATAATTCAAAAATATCAAATCATTGATAATCACTTTGTTCACCAAATTCATCTACCAGATAAGAGTAAAGGAACAGCTCGCAAACATCCCAATTAATTTCAACACTCCATTGTATTATCTCGATTAAAAAATTAATGCGCAGTAGAGGTGTGTATGGCACATGCTAAACAACTGCATATTAACTTCTTAATTAAGATAGGTTTGCATGTGTAAGGTACAATAGCACTATAACACCCCATATATGCACATTAAGTTTATATTAGGAGTGTGTAGGTGTGTCTTAATGGAACAACCCACACCCACTGGATGAAACTAAAATCTTGACTGGTTGATCATTTTTTTTAATTTTTTTTTTTTGATCTTCATGCATTTTCTGCAGTCATTTTCAAAAACTATTTTCTTTTATTTCTTCTCTCTAAGGTTATGCTTGGGCAGTCTGAGAAAAAAACAAATATAAATAAATAATTACGTATATGAAATCAAATGGTTAAACTTTAAATATTCTTATTTACTTCATTTCATTTCACCCCCAACAGCGTAAATGCAACTAGCAAGGAGGATACAGTAAATAAAATATAAAATGACTATCAAAACGATAAAAAAAAATCACTATAAAAACATTAAAAAATATTTTTAACAGTATAAAAAACATTCATGATAAAAAAATTTACAAGTTACTAATTAAACAAGGAACATTATAATTCAAATAATTGAAATACAATTACAGGGGCAGGTAATTGGTCAGATAACTAGTTTAACTTGAGCTAAAAATTATTAATTAAGATGTTGGTGAAAAATATCAATTTTTAAAGATTCAACTTTAAAGATGTTTGCCATCCTTGCAAAGTTAAAAAGTTCAAAATATTCACATGACTACTAGCATGTTTAAGGGGGAGGGGTGCATTTATTAGAAAAGGGTTTGTGCCTCAGTAACCACCACAGAATCTAACATGTTAAAGATGTTTTAATTATCACTTACCAGTGGCGCTTGCTGTTCAGTATTTTCTGATCGATCACTCCTGTAACCGCCTCTTCCACCACGGTACCCACCTCGGTAACCACCTCTGTAACCACCACGTCCACGAGGGCGGTACCCACCACGGTAACCTCCTCTGTATCCTCCGCGACGACCACGGGATCGGTAGTTAGCACTTACACCAAACGTCTCAGCATTTAATTTGCGTTCTTCTTTCCAATTTGATCTCGGACTGCAACATTTTAATATTTACAAATATTGGTTTATATTTTTTTCATGGATTATTTTTATTTAAAATTAGCTACATTTCCATAAACATTAAGGACTAAAATCTGGTAAAAACAAATGACATTATTAAAATATTTAATTAAAAATGAATAAAAAAACAAATTGATTAATAAATTGTAAAAGAACACAAGAATTTCTTTGGTTCATTTAAAGCAGGCCTACTATAATAATCTGTCCTATATTTACAATAGGTTAGTTAATTGAATACGCACCCCCTGCCTGACGCCTCGCATGTAATAGAATCGAAGAACGATTTCTTGGGTTCATAAAAGCTTTCCTCCTCATCTTCTTGCGCTGCATCACTTGGCTGAGTTTCGTTTCCTGAATCCTCTTTACATTCACCGTTACCTACAATAAAATAGTTAAAACCCCAAAAAAAGTCCTATGAGACAATTTTTATTTGAAGCTGAATTTGAATAGTCATTACACATCATTCATATCAATTAACGATTGATTGGAATATACAGTAGAAATCAAGCAATGAACTCTTTAGACACACCACTACACCCAAGTGTCTGGAAGGCAAAAAACCTGTGAGAGGCTAGGTAGTAACAGTCAACAGTAAGACAGTAACAGTTATCTGTATAATTTAACCATCAGTTAATGCATTTTCATTCTTCGTAGAGTTAGCGTATACGCCCTCTAATTTTTTCGAGACTTTCTTTCGGTGTACCGATTTGAAAATTTGTTTAAGGTAAACCAAAATATTAACAAATATACAAGTATAACAAGTATACATAAATACAACCAAATGAAATCATTTGAACATTGCTTTCAGTTAGTTGTCTGAAGATCTGGTAATATAAGTTGGTAGGTTTTAGTTCTTTGTTTATCATTGATGTCCATATTGTTTTTTAGTTTTCCAACAGATCTTTTGACTTTCCATAGTTCTGCTGGAGATTCAGTTGGTAGCATTAAGTAGGTGTCCTGTCCATCTAAACCACCTCTTCTTTATGGTAGCAGACCATTATTCTTCGTTTGTACTTTAATAATAAAAAAATATAAAAAATTGACATATATCAGCACATAAAAAAGACATGGTTAAACTTACCTAGTTTCAATTTGGTCTGGAACTGTTCTTCCAATTCAGATTTGTCAAACTTGGAATTAGCTTCAGCGAAATCGAAGTCTGTACCGACTTTAATGGCTTCTTTGGCTGTACCAGACTTCTGGGGACGGTTGCTCCCACCACCACCTCCACCATTTCCAGCTCCCCTTCCTCTTCCCCTTCTTTGAGGTTGACCTACATACAATAGATCATTGGTTCAAGATCACATATTATTATCGTGTATGTACTATGATGAATCTATATCTGTTGACCAACCTTAAGCATTTATTTTGGTATATTTATATTTAGTTTTAAATATAAACCATAGAAATATAGTAGTAAGCAAAGTAAACATTAAAACACCAGGACGAATGATTTAAAAAATTGTATTTCCTTCCGTGTATGCTTGATTTACCCTTAATATGATCAAAGAAATGTTTTAAACTAATCAGGAAGTCTGATACTATTGTACAGTATATCCAATATTAATATCCAGCTTTTAAATTAAATGGTTCACAACAAAAAATGCTACAAATTGACACATACCATCTCTACGGTCTCTCCAGCCTCTATTGTCTCGCCAGTCTCGGTTGTCGCGCCACTCACGTGTGTCACGTTTCTCCCGACTATCACGCCATTCCCTAGACTCAATATGTTGTTCCTTATTTTCTTCCTTGTTTTCCTTGCCATGGTAACCAGATGTTTTGTCTTCTTTTGAACCTTGTCTACGAATTGTTTTTCCTCCCTCGCCTTTCTTCTCATTACGGTAATTGTCTTCTTTCTTGGTGTTTTTCTTTGGTGAGTCAGGTCCAGACGCTTGAACACCTTGCTCCATGGTGGGAGACTTGCGAACGGGTATAGTAAGGGGCGGGGTCTGCCTGTTGACGTCTGAATGGATAAAAATTATGAATAAATTGTGCATTAAAAATAATGTAGAATCATTCTAACTCAAATCAATCACCATGTCCCTGTGACCCCCCTTGGGTTTTCCTTTATGAAATTCTACAATACATTTAAAACGTTTGATATCAGATCAGCGCATAAAACAAAAGCAATCTTTTAAATTGCAATGACAGTGAAGATCTGGGACAATGTCATCAGATAATTCAATGAATGCGAAAACTATGAGTTCTCTGCATTTAGCTGTGTCCACACTATCAAATTTTATGTGACAAATTAATGTCATGTGCCCATATATGGTCATGATGATGCCATAATATACAATGTTTATACCTATATATGGGCCGCACATATCACAAATTTTTTTGTCACATAAAATGTTATAGTGTGGACAAGGTATTAGAAAGTAAATTGGGTCAAATCAATTTTTTGTAGAAAATGCAAAACGGTAACTGGTGAGGGTAAATTTGTTTTACAATTGAAAGCTTCATATACGGTAATAAACATACCATGAGTGTGTTGAGCCATGCCGGGGACACCCATCTGTTGCTGGCCTGCCATCATGCTACCCACCGCACCAGCATAGCCTGCACTATAGGGCAGTCCACCGAAAGGACCATAGCCTGCGGTACTAACATTAGGCTGGGTAAAAGAACCATAGCCATGACCAGCTGGAGTACTTGCATGGGAATGCTACAAAACAAATAAATGATCAACTTTAGATTCCTCAATAAAAGAGTGAATAAATAATAATTGGCATGCATATTTTATAAAACTTCCACAATAATTTTTTATTTAAGTAGATGATGTGCGAACTTACTGTTACCAGAGATTAAAGTTTCTTTTTTTTTACTCTTTGTACTCTTTGTTAGAATAATGCATTCAGTAATTTTTTAATGCATTAATCTAACCTTTGTATAATAATTTCCACTAGTGTATAATACACAACAATACTAATTGCTTATTAATGAGTTAATCAATATGCATAATTCAAAGTAACAATTTCATTATGAAGGGTTCATACACTATTTTACAAAACTAATTTAGTTTTAGTTAATGTTTAACTTGCAGTTATCTAAATAGGACAATAATATTTTATCATATCCTATAACGTAAACACTGGTAATCTTTTAATTAATTATTTCATATCCTTTAGAGGGCAATTTAAATTTTAGTCACCTGTTTATCAGTCAATGACAGTCGGATATTCCTCACATTGGAATGGCAAATACCAAGTGTGTATTAATTCTTTTGCTGTGCATATTTTAAACATATTTGATCGATGAGACTTACTTGCACAATGGCTGGGTCTCTAGCCAGCTCAGAACTTGAAGTTTGCGGGCACTTTGGTGGTTCGCAAACATGAATATCTTTAATGTCATTACCACGGAATACTATAAAGTCATAAACTTGCGATTGCGGGGCTATGGGCCGCTCTGCTGGTCTGTCTTCGGTTCCATAGGAACGAACTAGAAAACAAAATAAACATAAGCAATTTTTAATCATGTGCTCTAGTTAATTTCAAGCCACGTACAGTATTTAGTTGAATTAAATGGACCCTCACTATTAATAAATACACAATGAATAATGAATTTATTATTCTTATTTAATTTCTTGTTAGTTGAATAATTTAAAACAGACTTGTTTACAGTATTCTTATTAGATTGGTCAGGATGTGGAATAGCTTTCTTGCCTTTGCCTCCAATCACCACCCCCCCCCCCCCCCCCCCCCCCCCCCCCTGGCATTCCAATGGCCTCTTTGTCAGACTGTAAAGTCCAGAGCACCTATTTTCTTAGCAATTTTCCCGTATCATCCACGCAATCCTGACTGTAAAGTAAGGCCTACGTGAGGAATATTAGACTTCTCAATTTCATAAAATGCATTTCCGTAACTATGTCTTCAGATTTCCATAGTAAACAAAAAATTTCCGTAGCAACTAATAATTTGCCTTCAGTGCAAGATACAGTATGGCTCAAAAATAGCAGTACAGCTGTGGAATTTCAAATAAACTTGACAGGATGAAGATTTATGGGCCACTTTCAAATTGGGTCCAATTGTTCTGAAAATAGGTCTGAACGTCCCAGGCACGATTATCTGCAATTTGATGTGGAATTTTTTAGGACTACAGGAGGAAGATTTACAGGCCACATTTTCTTAGTTTTCACAATAATTTATCAGTGATCAAACAAGTATGAGCTGTTTAGGGACAATGTAACCAAAAATCATAATAAAAAAGTAATGTGTTCTGGACATTAGACCTATTATTTATGGGTCTACTGTAGGCCTATGATAAATTTCCGTTATATGATTTATTTCTGTACGTCCATATAAGGCGAAATTTCTTTAGAAACAAGGACCATCTACGGAATTTCCGTAGTACTTGAGAAGTCTGGAATATATCCTCTGAGCAAAAATTAGGCTAGGCCAAAGAAAAGAAAATTAGGGCCGATTTCCGAGCAGATTTTGCCGAAATTTAGGCTTTGATCTAATCTTAATAATATGCAGTAAACTAATTATGATTCTGCACAGCTACAGTATTTCCATGCCTAATTTTTTAGGTATCCGGCAACTTAAAACTTTACATACATTACTGGGAAAAAAAATTAATCCAGAGGATTGAAAAGAAAATAAATAATAAAAACTAACATAAATAATAATATCTTGAAATAATCAGATTTATAAAAGATAAATAATTTCACACAAAAAAAAAACAAAGCAAAATTAAGATATAAAAATATTGCTAAATAAAGAAATGGCCAGGAAAATTGCACCAGATTGGATGAAAGATAACTCAGAAGGTTAGATTTTAAAGAAGGAAAGAGAAAGTAGAACGAACGATCGGTAGAAGAATGAAGTTTTAAAGATTTCAAGTTAGATCCGGAAATGAGCTTACTTAATTATCCATTTGTTTATCGAGTCAATTGCAGATTAGCATGGAGCTCAGTTATGCTCTATGAACTAGACGCATAATTTTTTTTTGTTACAAGCTAACTAATATTTGTGAAAACTTGTTAATTTTTAACATCAATAAATTATATTGAATTATTTTATTTAGAAGCCTGTACAGGTAGTACAGATAACGCATACAAAGAGTTATAGATCGCCCTCTACAATCATATTGCGCGTATCGAAACAATCCCATAATAACATTCTGTCTGAGCATGCGCTTTGTCATTTTAAATTCAGACTCCATGAAGGAAAGATGGCGGGCACGACGTCCTTGGAAGACATCCTTTCTTCTGAGGTTGATGAAAGTGCCGTGAGATCACTTGTCGGTTCTTTGGAGTCCCAACTAGCTTCATCGAGTACCCTTCCAACAAATACTGTAGTTACAGATACTCCAGGACGTAGCAACCATGCAATTATTACTCCGAACTCATCATCAAACAACGTGCAGCCTGTCCAGCCCGCCACAACAGCAATTCAAAACTCGCTCTCAAGCGGGGCTAAAGAGGTCGAATCTGGTGCTGTATTTACTACTAACAAAACGATCGTGTCTGTGGCTCCAATTCAAGTTTCTAACACACAAGTGTCAACTTCTGGTGTGATAGTCAGTTCAGACAATAAGACACTGCCAAAAAGTGGCCCTCCAACAACCTGTGTAAGGATTATAACGCTTCCAACCACTGCTGGAGGAACAGTTTTGGCAACTGAAAACAGCAGCAGTGCTACTGTAAACCTTGCAAACTCTGCCAAAAATATTATGAGAGCCAATAATAATAGAACTACACAGGCAATAACTCAACAGATAATTAATTCACAAGCTGTAAGTGGAAATGGAAAAAATGTTCCAGTTAGCAGTAGTACGACGGTTGTTTCTTTGGAAAGCAAACCAACGTTGACACTAACATCAGGAAAACCACCACCGGTAAAGTTGACTGTACGTGAGCAATTGAATATCCAACAAGGCACCGAAGCCTCACAATTTGTATCAAATATGCAGCCGCAAGTTGTGCAAAGTATTCGACCAAGGGCTGCTGTGAATCCGAGTGTTGTAACCATTGGAATATCAAACACAAGTTCAACGGCAACACGGGCGGTGACGCCCAATTCACCACAAGTGGTGGTAACGAACCAGGTCCAATCAGGCGGTCAGATACTGACCCAGCCAGTGAGGATTGCGACCGGCCAACAGGTGATTGCACCGAGGCCGCAAAATGTTCACATCCGGTTATCTGATGGTACAACCTTACCACCTGGAGTTGTCCTTATTAAAGATGGTATGGTTGTCGGCGGTGCAGCTTCTTTAGCACAACATGTTACAAATTCACAAGGAACTGTTTATAGAACTGTCCAGGTAAAATGCTCTGAGTATTTGAGGTCGTCATAAACAGCGTTATCTGCATGATGATGATAATAATTATGATAATTATAAGAGAAATAATTATCATAATAAATAAATTATGTGTAAACATTACATTAGAAGATGGCAATTGAAATAATTTATATACTGAAGTAATCTTTTGACTAATATAGTATAATTTACAAACAAAGAGCCTAAATGAAGTACCTATGTGATAAAAATCACTTTCTTTGTGCTATTTATTCTAAATAATTGTGCATCCCAAATAATTAAAAATCAACAACATGTGCCACACTTTCTAAAAATATCCTGACCGACAAAATTTAAAGCAATTACTAATTAAAAGTTCCGCTAGTTCCACTAACTACTAAAATTTGAATTCTAAACTTTCTGACCAGTCAGAATGAATGATACCAACCATGTGATTAAACAAATT
Organism: Anneissia japonica; assembly: GCF_011630105.1. Classification (NCBI taxonomy): domain Eukaryota; kingdom Metazoa; phylum Echinodermata; class Crinoidea; order Comatulida; family Comatulidae; genus Anneissia; species Anneissia japonica. Next base: position 517,533 of record NW_022754077.1, read on the forward strand.
TTTTTTTTTAATAATTGTGACCTACATTTTATCACTTTTAGTGATATGATGATCAAGATACTGTTATGGTAGTAATACTGTACCTACAGTAATTTTCTCGTAGAGATATTAGAAAGTCGCAAGAGTTTATTTTGTGTTTTAAAATACAGTAAAAACGCTGTCTTTGATTAGTTCATGATTCAAACAATAAAATGCTTACTGGGGCATTCATACAATGATAAATTAGTACTGATGAATATGTTTATATTGTTCATTGTTATTAAATATTTAAATAATTTTATAAATAATTATTTTATGTAGTTATTATTTTGTTCCTCCCTGGTGGTATTATGCTTAAGAAAATTCTTAAGTATAAATAAGCAGTCTATAAATCAGTATTTGTGTTAATTTAATAATAATTGTAAATTAGATCATGGTAAACAGTATTAAAAATATTTACTATAAAAATTATTTATTATTTTTTATTTTTGTATTTGTAAGATATTTGTAATATTTGCTAATACTTTAATTTTCCATTCTCTATTATTGACAGAGTCCACAAGTTTTGACACAATCAGCAATACGAGCGGGCAATACTGTGAGGCTAACATCACCCTCTACGCAAGTTCAACTTCGGCATCCATTAATACAAGGAAGTGCAAACAGCATTGCCACAAGGCCTGCGATGACTGTGTTAACAGCCCCCGGTAAGGTCAACCCGGCGCTGATTGGGGGCTCGACGGCCACTACTTTGACCTCCGGCGTTGTGGGGGTGAATACTATCATAGGTCAACCGTCGGCTGCGAGTGGTGTTGTGACCTTGACCTCTGCGAATATGGACAGTGTGAAAAAATGTAAAAACTTCCTAACAACTTTGATCAAATTAGCTGCCAATGCCAAACAGCCTCCCAACACTGTACAGAATGTTAAAGATTTGGTGCAGAATTTAGTGGTAAGTTTCTCAAACACCTTTGGTCCCTACAGGTTTTGAAAAGTAAAGGAAACTTACAAAGATTGATTTGAGTGTTTTCCATGTTTTGCCAAGGTAAATCTCGAACATAGAAATATGCAGAATGTATAAAAAAAAGGCGATAAAAATATAAAATATAAAAAAAAAGAAAAAAGAAAAAGAATAAATCAATAAGGCAAAATAAAAAAAAAATTAATTAAAATAAAGTATGATAATTTAGCATATAAAAAATTGCCACAGGTAAACATGAAACAAGTTCACCGTAAAAAGAATTAAAATTATTGCTTACAATACGAGTTCAGTTGGTAGAGTATCTGAACAGTAATCGGAAGGTTTTGTGTTTGAATAGTAAAAACAATTGTCAGTTAATTCATGAAACATTTTTTGTTTCATTCTGTTCTTAATTGAGAGTTAACAACTTGCCTAAGTATACAATACAATGCAAGTAATTCAGTTTGTTTTTCAAGTGTATCTAGTGTGTAATGTAAGGCCAAAAAAAATATATATGTTTTGTTGCCCTTCACGACTGACTGAAATTACGGTATATGCACGCAACATCAGATCTCTTGCGCTGAGCTGTCAAGTCACGACGAGATCTAGACCTACTGTAGCCTATTTTTTACTACTGTACAACTAGTAGTTGCTTGAATCAAAAAATGTATTCATTACCTTACGGTGTATTAGACAATAAATAAAAACAGGCTTAGGTCTAGCCATCGCTTTAAAGCCGGTACATGGCTCCGTTTACGGTTTTAGGCCAACCATGAACGAAATATTTTTCTTTTTTATTCGATTGTATTATGTATAGAGGGCGCTTGTTTGGACATTTTTCATAGCCAAAGTATGGTTTTGCTTGACCTGCCAGTGCTTGATCGTGTGTATTCGATACACACATTATTTTATGTTTCGAAGCCAAATAAAACATTCTTTAAACTGATTATTTTTGTTAAATTTATTTCAATATACACTTGGTTAGTATAATCCGTCATTACTATGAATATCTTTTGTTTGGCAAGCTTGCCATTGTGCCGATTACTAAAAAAAAAAAAAAAGCTGACCGACCAACCAATGATCTCTATTTTTCCCATTTAAGGGCAAGACAGCAATTTTTTTGGAGGGGCCTAATTATAGCATTATTATGATGCAGTGTAGTTTTGTATTTAGCAATGTCACCATTTAAGTCAAGTATATTTACTCAATAATAATAATATCACTTGCAACTTAGCATAAACAATGCAGATTGACCAGGATATGCATAGGCAGACCACATAGTTCACTCGGCACATTATGAATTATAATTCATAAATAAATAAACAACTATGTATACAAACAAATAAAATAACAAGAATATAATTAAGAGATTTGACTGGTTATTTAGTACACAGCCCAGATAAATTTGAGGGTTGTTTCTTTATTCAATGTAATACGACTGCACTAGGCATGAACAAACTAGGATTTAATACATATTGTATTTTTTAAGCGAACAGATAATTTAATATTTTAACTTTTTAAGTAAATTAATTATTAGCTCTTTCAATTTTAAAGTTGAACAAGTAAAAACTTTTGTTTTATATTTTTTTGAGCTACTGCAACAGAAGAATAAAATTAATTTTTTTTTTTTTTTTTTTTATACTCAGGTTCATACTTTTTAGTATGTTTATTAGCTTTTTCAATATTAAAATACAGTACAAGAAACAGATAGTCAGCTGAGGGAGTCTCAGTCATCAAATATGCTGGATATCTCACCAGCCTTTAATAGTAAACAGGTTCTCTCACTCTCTGCTCAATACAACGGCCTACTATTATGAATCGTTTCCAAGCCTTCCTCTTATCAGCATAGTAGACCTATTGCCATTTTAGGTTAGAATTGACAGATAATTGCTAAAATTATGTGTTTTGAGGTGTGATGAAAGTAAGTTTACACTGGTTGTTATTTTCACTGGACTTTAGTTTAGGCAATAAACAAAATGCCTACCAGGCTCTCTAACAGGTAATGTCGTGTTCAAAACTTGCAGCTTTATTTCATTAGGTACACTACATCAGTTTTTGATAGTAATTGTTAGTTTCAATAATTGTTAACAAAAAATTGTATATTGTGTATATTCTTTCTAGCCATTTTTTTATGTGACATAGTAACTTGTAATTATCTTTAACTTGGATTGAAACTGTAAACATTAGGAAAGCTGTCAAACACAAATTATTTTTCTTGTAAATTATTCATTATGTACATCATAATGTGTAATTATTCCATGGTGTGATTTACATTTATATTTTAATGTAATATATATTCAACAAATCTTTAACTCAAAAGCAATCATTAGTTCTCTAGACACCTATACATCACCTTTAAGTACTTTTTGTTGTGTAATTCACTCATCCTTACAGTTGTATTTAATGTCAATAAATTCCTACTTCATGTTACATTTTAGTGTAACATGAAGTTTTTAACACATAATGACCTGAAATAATTCTATCAGCAATACATTTATATTATATTGATATCATATATTTTTATATTACTTTCAGTATCATATCACTGATAGATTAGCATTTGGTAAATGAATCATTTATTGTATTTTAAGTGTATGTTGTTTAACATGATTTACGATAGTTGCATATTTTTTCTTGTAGGATGGAAAAATTGAACCAGAAGAATTTACATTGAAGTTGCAGAAGGAACTGAATTCCTCCCCCCAACCCTACTTAGTCCCATTCCTTAAGGTAAGAACATTTAACAAAAGAGAGAAGTACAAAAAGTAAAAATAATGTTATTGAAAGAATGGAACTGTGGGCAAGGAGCTCGCCTTCCAATCCAAAGGTTCAATTCTTGATAAATAATGTTTGGATATCTTATATAACAAGAAACAAATCATCAAACGTCATAAAGATACATTGTTAATATAAAGCTGTGATGGTCATAGATGAAATACCATATTTATTCGAATAAATGCCCTGCTTTGAATAAACACCCCTACCCCCTCTATAGCCTCATTTGGAATAAATGCCTCCCTCATATAAACACCCTGAGGTAGTAATTTTTTCCTTGAATAAATACCTGCCCCCCCCCCCACCAAATGACAGTAAACAAATCTAATGGAATCCGGCATCATTGTCAACACATTCTATTAATGTTCTATTCCACAGTAGGATTACATTTTTTCTAATATGGTTGGGATAAATAAGTCTTTATGATCATTCAGTAACACATTTTGACTGTAATTATGTGCTGTAGTTCCACATTTACAGTTAAATTATGGAGTGTTTATTTGAGTATATGTATCCATTTTATGCCTAAAAAAATAAACACCTTCCCTCGATTAAATGCCTCCCCGCCCCCCCCCCCCCAAAATACTTCTCAACAATAAACCCCCTGGAGCCTTTATTAACAAAATATGGTAAGCTATGATATGTAGAAGAAAAAACTGATTTATCCAACAGCCAACCTTGCTCAGATATTTGGTTCACTACTTCAGATTTATTTCCTATACTTTGGTTCTCATTTAAAAAAAACAATTATAACATTTTATTCATTCTTTTTTTTCATGACAGAAAAGTCTGCCACTTCTGAGACAGACATTAAAGGGGCCACTATTAGCCCCTCAGCTACCAGTGACCCCTGTCATGCCTCCGGGAATTAGTGGTTCGCAGCCTAACCTCATCACATCTCTAGCCACCACGGATGCCAAGACTTCTGGTCCAGCCAGCTCAACAAATCCACCCAAGACAATTAATCTTAATTTGAATCATGTTCAACTGTTGTCACAAGGAGCAGCTAAGGGACAGTTTATTACACCGCCTCCTAGGATACAAGTAAGAAATAAACAAGGATCTTATAATAACAAGATAGTGCACTCTGAGGTTTTACACGTAACAAAACAGAGTGTGTCAAATTAAAGTGCGCTGTCTTGCAAAAACAAGTAATTAACATTGGCATTTTGTATGATCGTTACTCCGATCGTTTACAGTATGATCGTTATTCCAATTGTTTAGAGAATTACATTGGATGTTTATAAGAAATGTATTCCAAAAAGATAATCAGTAGATACAGTATGGTTGACTTCTGGCTTTTATTAACTGATTATTTAGATACATCTGAATTTATCTCAGTGAAGTACCTTCGTCTAAAAATAGCTAATGCATATTCATCAGCTTCCTAGTCATTGATGATAGTTGTTTTAATATTATATTTTATTAATTATGAGTTTGACACATGACAAAGAAGCAACAATAATTGGAATTTAGAGTTAAAATATGTCTAGAGTAAGATAGAGCAGAGCCTAACACCAATGGTGGTCCACTTGTAACTCCCAGAAAATTACACATCTTTTAGATTATATAACTTTAACAATACAATCATTTCAAAACAAAAAATAAATTTTTTGATCCACATTACTTTTTGAGAAGGATGAACAACGAAATGTTTTACAAAAACAAACGTATTATATCTAACAAATTAATGGCCACTAAATTTCTTTTCCAGAAAATAAAAATTAACATCTAAGATATATGTTTCTTTTCAATTAGTCTCCAGTACCTTCAAGAGTTAGTGTACCAGGGCAGAGTTTGATCCAACCAAACACCCTTGTCAACCACATTCGGCCAGCCACCATAAATCCTGGTACAATGATTCTTAACCAGGCGGCAAAGATGCAAGCTATGCACCGCCTCACAGCCGCAGCTGCTAAAGCCAGCCCAGCAGCCACACCTCCGAGGGATAAAGGCACAAAACATAGTTTCAGGTAATTTTATATTTCTCAACACCAACTATGATATAAGTTGCTACTGAGAGGCTTTTAAACGTTTAGATAAGTTGCATAAGAAATGTACAGTGTCACATGAACTTCAACAACGCCCCAGCCATCATTAATAGGATCAGTACAGGTATTGCCGTCAATGTCAGTCATCATTATTTTTGTCACCAACATTATCAACATTATTATCACGACGAATACCACCACCACCCATCATCATAATTATCATTAAGATCATAAACATTATCATCACTACCCTTGCGGTTACCTTTATTAACATCATTATCCTCAAAGTCTGTGTCATCATCATGATACAATACAGGTATTGCCATCAATGTCAGTCATCATTATTTTTGTCACCAACATTATCAACATTATTATCACGACGAATACCACCACGACCCATCATCATAATTATCATTAACATCATAAACATTATCATCACTACCCTTGCGGTTACCTTTATTAACATCATTATCCTCAAAGTCTGTGGCATCATCACGACGAGTACCACCACCACCATCATCATCATTATTATCTGCATCATCTTATTCATTATCATCATCTTCGTTGTTGTCGACGACATCATCATCATCATCATCTTCGTCATTATCTTCATTATCATCATTACCATCATCATCATTACCACCATCATCAACACTATCATTATCGCCATCATCATAATCGTCATTATTGAGCATCATTATCATCTTCATCTTCATCATTTCTCTACTGCTTCCGTCCTCAAACACCTAGTTAGAATGTTGTCAATCAAGTATTATTTTCCTATACCCTATTACATTTCTCAAAGTGATTTCACATCTTTTGCCTCCACAATAGGGATGATGATGACATCAATGATGTGGCTTCCATGGCAGGTGTAAATCTCATGGAAGAGAATGCACGTATCCTAGCAACAAATTCGGAACTAATTGGAACTCAAATTCGGTCTTGCAAAGACGAAACGTTTCTAGGCGCAAAACCTTTACATACAAAGATTAGTACGATGTGTAAGTACACCATTCCGTTTATGTTAACTGTTGTGATATAAACTTTCATTTGCTGTGGTGTGTTAATCTTCACCAGGTTTACTTCTGCTTATGAGCAGAAACCAGTGCTTGCGGTATACCTGCTGTGGTGTCCTTACAGCTAAAAAATAGGAGTATTGCATGTAATCCGAGTGTTGTATGTGGGTCAGTGTTGTTGAGACACATTTTAGTGCCAATAAGATATACATAACTATGGAGCAGTCACTCTATAGAGTATAGGTGATTCCATTATTTTCTTTCATGCTCGAGGGTATGTTAAAGAAAAAAAATTGAATTTCCTTTACCTTATCCTTTGACCTTTTCTTCCAAAAATTGTCTCTTTAGTGGAATTATGTACCATTCCACTAAATTTTGTGAAGATCCATTCTATAAGTTTTGCATAATTTGCTAAGAGACAAACAAGGGGTGAATACATAACTTCTTTGGTGGAGGTAATAATATACTACATACAGTCCACACATCACAAGATTTCCCAACATGATATTGATTTTGTTATGTTATGATAACTTTTGTATTTGGTCGTGTACATGTATTAGGTGCGAAGCATGGTTTGGGTGAAGTAACGGCAGAAGTTGTGAATCTTATATCACACGCCACACAGCAACGACTCAAAGATTTAGTCGAGAAATTGGATGTGGCCTCGCTTCACAGGACAGAAATTTACAAGGTAAATTTAAGGTTTTGAATAACCAAATTTTTCAATTAGTTTTGTCATTTATTTGTTAGTCGTTTGTGTATTATTGTTAATGTTATTAGTATTTTTTTAAGCCAAATTTTCTATGGGCTACTCTCTTCAAATATTAGTAGAGGTAACTTTCATGTACTTGTTTGTATGTAAACTTATTTTTTTCGTTTGTATTTTTTTAAACGCAGACTGATTCCCGGTATGAAGAGGCAAGTGATGTGCGCAGACAACTGAAATTCTTCGAGCAGCTTGATACTCTGGAGAAAAAACGAAGAGATGAACAAGAGAGGGAGCTGTTGCTGCGAGCTGCAAAGGTACGACCTGGCTTGTGTTGGATGTTATGATTACTCAAGAGACTAGATAAATGTGACAATTTTATTTAAAAGTTTTTAAATAAATACATTCTCTGGAGCTTTTTGGCCAAGGGAAAATTTAGATTTTTTGAAGTACTGGGAAATGTTTGCCTTTCAATATAGGGGAAATGTGCAGTTTCATTTTCCTTTCTGGATCTACCATAACTTGATTTTTTTTTTTTTAATTACACATCAATATATAAATTTTTAAGTTTACAAATTTAAATAAGAAAGAAAATTCCCATTAATATATAATGCATTTAGTGTCTTTGTTCATTTGCATAGAACATGAAATTGGGAAGTAATCAATCAATTTTAGGAATTTTATAGCAAGATATCTGTAAATCAGTGACAAAAAATGTTGTATCTGTTTCTGGTTATAATTTAATAACCTATTTAAAATTTTGATTGAATTTTTTTAGGTTTTTCTGATTTTGTTTTGGCAAACAATATATTTTTAATCTCATGTGTCCAGTTTTAACTTTTTCCTAATTTTTTATGCAGTTCAGTGTAGTTATATCAACAGATGAAAATGTTTTGATTAAACTAAACAGTTTGGAATAGTATCTTGCAGTCTAGCAATTGATTGAATCCATGTTACATTTTTCAGAGTCGCTCTAAGCAGGAAGATCCAGAGCAGCTACGTTTGAAGCAGAAAGCGAAGGAAATGCAGCAAAAAGAGATGGACCAGGCACGCATGTACAATGCGAATATGGTTGCGTTAGATGCCATTGGACCACGAAAGAAAAGGAAAAGAGAATCACCAACACCTGGAAGCATTTCTTCGGTATATTTCTTCACATTGTTTTAAATATTTTGTATTCAATGTTCTGGAATAATGCCATCATCTGCCACTGACACTGTTAAATAATTTTTTTTTCTGTTTGTTTAGGGAGGAATAGGCTCAGCTGTGTTGACTGGCAGTTCCCCTTCTGTTGCAAGAACACAGGTAAATCACTAGTTAACATGATGCAAGTGCAATCCAAAGACCAAAAATTATAGTAGTGATAATCTTGTATATCATTTCGGGCCAAAGTTTGTTATATCAGTACAATATAAAGGTAAAGGTAGGAGAAGAGAGATCAGAAACTACCATATGATAATTTACTACTATTATTATTTTCATAAAGATCCGACGAGTGAAGCGAGTAAATCTGAGGGATTTATTATTTGTCCTTGAACAAGAACGAGAGACGAGAAAATCTGATATACTTTATCGCGGCTACCTCAAGTAGGGGATGGAGCTGTTTGCAACTGATTGACGAATGTGTAATAAAAATTCTGGGATTAACATCCCCACGGACTCGGCCGTTGAACACATACCGTAGTGGTTTTCAAGGGCAAGGACCCCAGAGTGCCGTGTAATATATGAGAAGTTTGGTCGTTACTTCTTCAGGCCAGTGCAACAGAGTTGACACCAACCGCTAAGCCAAAGGATTTGATACAAAGAAGAGTTCCAGTGTGTGCTAATGATGTGGAAAGTTCAGTAATGTGAAGAAATTCAATTATGAAAGGGTGTCAGTACATTTCTCTTTAAGAAGAGATGTCATTATAACAAATCCCAGTCTCATGGCTAAGCCATGCTTACTCATTGAATATTCGGCTTTGACGTACGCCTGAAAAAAGTTTGAAATGAAAACAGTGGATGATGCAATATTACAGCCCAGGTAACTAACTATGGGTCATAGGTCACGATAACACTGCATGAAGGTATTGCCACTGAAGGAACTCACTACTGTTAAGTCTCATGGATCGAATGGTAGAATATACAGTACTGTCTACAAGACATGACTCTTGAGCGAGAACGCATGAGATGCACTCAAGTGAAGCTGAAATGTATTAATATTAATAAGACTACGGAGTAGCTATACTGTTGTAGGAGGGAGCTACCGTCGTCTTCCGAACCGACGAAGAATCCAATATCCGGGCCCAGCTTCTAGCTGACTATAATATCACAGATGAAGTGTCAATTACCTGTTCATCCGGTGTATTTATCAGATGTATTAATTACAATTGTATTATTGTTTTTAAGGTATTACCAATTCTCCGCTGTACTTTTATCCAATTAAACCTGTAGATATCAAGATCACACGTTCATTAGCCATTATGATAGCGCTGTGAGCTGTCAAACTGAACAGTGATGTAAAAAGCCACACTCAAAATAGATTAGTAGTTCACTTCACTCAGACAGGTCGCCATATCAATTTTGCATTCATTATGTGAGAGTAGTCTAATATCTACTAGAACGAAAACAAATCTTTGTGAGTACCATGATTGTTATATGGAACACTGTATTCCATACGACAGAAGGGAGGTAGTGCAGTATGCATTTTCGTAGACACTATATTTGCAGTGATCACTTCATCACATCAGAAAGGTTAAACTCATCCTTCATAGAAAATGTCCGTGTTTAGTCAAAATACTAAAGCTGTAATGTGAGAGAGAATTTTTATCTGGGTTTTCTACTCCTGTTAAATTTATTTCAGTAAGTTCAAGTTTTTAGAAAACTTTGAATCTATTATGGTTTGTTGAAATCTCATTAGAATTGATTTTGACTTTCATGATGATCATATCTGATGGGTAAGATTTAACATCTTTAATTTGTGCATTTGCTTATGTGAATAGGGGTATAAAAACAAGAAATCATCTGTTATGTATTTGTTTAACTTTGTGATTTGTTTAAAACTGGTTAAAAAAAAAATCACCCACCTCATTTGTACATTTGTCATTGGCCGTGTAATTCTGATGACACAACTTAAATTTGCTAAAAATAGCTTCATACCTCAAAAATGGGGAAACCCCTTCTAGTAGATTTGATTGACTCATAGAGATTTCATAATGTAATTATTCTGTATATAAATTGATTTGAGGGTGTTAGTCATAATTTTTTATATCACACTGTATATCTAAAGCTGGGAAATATATGAAGCGTAATAGAGTATCAGGATCATGGAAAAAATGTATAGTTTAATATCTTTTATAGAGTTGAAGAAAAGGGATTGTCTATTTATTATGATCAAGAAAGGACACTAATTTTCTAGAGGTAGCTGGGTGAATGCTCAGCCAAACTATGTCTAGTAAAGTGTCTACTAATTTTTTATTGTGCACATTTAAAAAATCACATTGATAACATACATATCTTGCATGTTATAAGTATTATATGTCCATTTCTGAGCTTGGTGCCCTCTCAGGCCAAGCTTGTCTAAATTACATTTCAAACGTTGTCTAAAAGGAAATAACATGTACCTGTATGTTCATTGTACTGTATATGGTTTTTAATTTCCTAAATCTGGGAAGTGTTTTTTTTTTAATCTGAAGTAATATATTTTAATGTGATTTAGGCATTAATTCATGTTGTGTTATCTGTTATTGGGACATGTACAAATCAAATCAAATCATAGATTCATACAATCTCCAGTCTTTAGGGTGTAATTCCAGCCCAGCATGTAAATTCACTTCAGGTCTTATGCATTAAACCAGATACCCATTTATTGTCCTGGGTTGAGGGAGGCAAGGGTAGATACAGAGTCTTGTCCAAGAATAAGTGCAACTGCAGTAGGCTCAAACACATAACAATTTTATTTAAAAACCTGCTCTAATTACATCTACACCATATGCTTCCAAATAGTTTGAAACTATTTCTTAATCTGATAATTGAAATGCCTATGTTAACTCCTATAAGTAACTGATTTGTATCTGCAGTATATTTTATTCAGCTTGTAGATACTAAAATTAAAGTTTTTTGTCACTTTATAATTACAGACGTAACTAAAAGCAGTGGCAGATCCAGGCGTGGCAAAAGCAGGGGGTGGGGGGGGGGGGGACCTATCCTTGGCAGCAGGAAGAGAATTTCGAACAAAGCAAGAAAATGTTTATATATTCTTTAAACTTGACCTTCCTAGTGTAAGAAAGGGGAACTTCCAAACCATACACTCAGACCATTGTCCTCTATTACCAATCACCCTTACACCTCCCCCCCCCCCCCAATAGAAGGAAATATCCTGGATCCACTCCTGGAAAGCCCACCAGCGAGGCGTAGTGTAGTATTTGCAGTACACAGATGCTCAACCACCATTAAGAACTAGCCATGTTTCTTGATTGAAGCCCACTAAAATTGTCTTTCTCTTTTCTTTACAAATTTAGTACAGCATTGCTCTCGTACATAATTTATGTTTAAAAAAAAACCAATTATCACATTGCATGTTCACAATTCTTAGCATGAAGTTGGAATCTTAAATTGTAAATGTTGAAAAGAAGAAACACTGTTTCAAATAAACACTGGACAATGACTATGAAATATTTATTAATTAGATTGTTTATTGAATGATATATGATATGAATCAAAAATTATTAAAATGAAATTAGGATTTCAGAGATGGCAGTTTTTTGTCGTCGCTTCATCATACATAAATTATACTTTCGACAAGTGTAAAGGTTTTGCGCGGGCGTCAAGTTGATTATGTTGACAAGGTAACTTGAAGTTGGATTGCATTGAGGATTTGAACCACTCCGGGCATGATTAATCACTTGTCTACAATTGTTTGATTTCATGCATTTATTTAAAATCTGAAGCATTTATTGATAATGGACCTTTCCAAAGTGTCAATCAAAATTACATTGACCAGTCAGAACAGTGCCAGGAATAAGCGCGTGTTCAACAAACACACCTGTTGCCCCACGAAGAACGCACGTGTTTACGTACATTTGTGGGACCTTAGTAACAGTATCCAAGGGGCGGGGCTTAGTGGAAAGGTCCATTAATACCCAAGGTTTTCTTTTGTAAATGAGAAGCTAATAATTATAAAAATTACCCAATTTTAAAAGGAAAAGAGATAATTTGCATATGTGTGTGTCATGTTTATGTGTCATGTGTTTTTCACTTTAGTAGAATAATGCTGTCCATGTTTTTGTTTAGGTGGATCCATCCAGAGGGCGGGTCATGTTCTCTGATCTACAGTATCTGTCAACATTGTCAATTCCCTGATAACAGTGCAGCCCCGTCTTTTGTCCCCGCCTCCAAACCTTGGCTCTGCCTCTGTAAGTGTTACAATGTTGCGGACTAATACAATTGTAGCAAAATATGCTGCTCACAATTTCATTTATAATTTATATGAAAGATAACTAACTTCAATGGTGTCATATTTTTATTATACGTTTTTTAAAAATGATAGCACCATAGTAATTCTTCATTGGTAACAGTTAAGCTGATGTTTCACTTAAAAATAACGTGCGACTTGCCTGATGTAGGCACAAATTATATATATTTTTTTAAATCACTGCTAAGTGTCATTGGTCAAAATTGACTATTTTGTGACTTCTAAATATTAGTTAACGTGATCTATATATGGTACTGTATTCCTGATGGAAGATTTTTCTCTGGAGCTCCTTTTTCTCTGGCTCACTGAATAATTGATATAGCCCCCTCAGCGGTTGATAATAAACTTCGCTGCCATCTCAAATCATGTGATGTGATTAAGGAACTTGCTTTTGAAATATTGTTTGTCTATTAGAAACGCTTGATGTAATTGTTATTTGAATACACGGCCTCATTGTATGTGGACACATGGTTTAGTTATAAACACGTGTAAATACGAAATAAAAATATACAATATATCAAATACCTAAAATATTTGTAAGAAAAGTCGAAGGTTTATTATAGATCGTGTATAAATAACAGTGGCCTTGATTTTGAGTGGGGTTAGACGATATTATTGTTGTCAATATTCTTAGTTGATGTTATTTTTGAAAACCCAACATTAAATACGCTTAACATTTGATGATTTAAACCGTTTTGGATGTCCATGGACTTTGTCCAACTGTAATAATATTCATCCACATTAGGTCAAAAATGTTTATATTTTGTGACCAAAATACCCAACAATAATAGAAGGATATACAAATAATAATAATAACGACAATGTGTGAATGTATTACTTGAAGTCAGGCTCCAGAGGAAAACAAATTATACAACCGATTTCTCTAAGACACAAAAGCATATTTGACGTAACCATCCCTTTTCCCCCTGTTTTTAAATACAGGTATTCAAATATCTGTGTTCCATTAACCATTCCGGAGTTTTTCGTCAAATATGCTTTTTGAAAAATCAGTTGTACAACATATAATTTTTTTTCCTTCGGAGCCTGAGTGCTGGTACGCACGTATTCGAGTGTGTCAGTAATACTCGGCTGTAGGCCTATGCGTAGTCGTGTGTGGGGGGTAACTGGACAGGGATATGAGTAATTTTTCAACAACTTTCCAAATGGCAAGGGGAATATTGTTTTCCTTGGGTGCTTCTGCAAGTAGGCGGTGACCGCCCCCATAGATAGACCTACGTCTGAAAAAGTAATTGCTAAATTGAGCAGTTAACCAGTTTGAGTTGTTTTTCCGTGCAGCTTAATTGATATATAGGTTTGGGTTTTTTTTCCGTGCAGCTTAATTTGATATAATAGGCCGAAGGAAAAGTTGATATCAAGATCTGATGATTGCTGAGTGGATTGTCGTTGTCGTATAGGCCTAAACCATCTTAAAATAATGGCAGCTATCATAGGCCTAGATACCCGCTAGTGAACAGATCCGATTGATCGCCGTATGCTCCCTGGCATGATAGTAAAATATTAGCCGTTTCATCGATGTAATTACTAATTCCCTGAACCTCACTATCATATTGGATTTGAAATGTGTTTTCTTGTTTTATTTAAATGTTTTTCTCACTGTGCCTACGGTGTTCGTAAATGATATTGAATTTCTTTCTGGCATTCATTTTATATCTTTTCTTTCTCACGTACAGAAATACAAGGCTAAATTATTTTTGCTTGCGGGCATTTTCATGACTTATACCTCCACCTTTTACAAAATCAAAAACGGTTGTCAAACGGAAAACAGAGCAATTGAACACCGCCCTCTATATATTTAATTATTTTTTACGATACCATTTTATCGGCTACTGTCGACAATATTAATCGTTGCTGCTAATGCGAGTCCAATGCTTCGTTGTACTATGTTTGATATGAATACACGATGCGTGTTATGTTACATCACTGCGTATACAAGCAGAAAACCTATTGTATCCATCTATTTATTTTGAATAAATATAGCCTGGAGTATAAAAGCTGCAGTTACGGGATAGATAATGAATTGCTACCGCGGTAATAATATAGCAACATGACATTTTTACCCAATGCTCTTCCTTTGTACACTGATGAATACGTAGGTACGCAGGCCTACGTGATTAGGATTGAGGCGCGTTATTGATCTAGCGGCGTTAACCCGCCAAGTTGAAAAGAAATTAATAACATACTCCTAAATAATAGTTGGCATGTCGGTATGACTACCGCGGGAGGGGACATTTGAAATATAATTAACAGAGCAGGCTAGAAACAACGATATGTAATCATATGTGATTAATCATAATTTAATATGTAATAACTTTAATAATCACGTACAGGTGCTTTTACAGTAGCCAAGTGCAACTTTGTACCACTGTTTTAGAATGGACCATTCCAGAATATCAATCAAACTTAACTGACCAATCAAAACAGGACCAGGAACACGCACACGTATTTACGTACTTTATACGCTGTCGTTTTGTGGGACCTTGGCAACAATATCCAAGGGGCGGGGCTCAGTGTATAGTTCCATTATTATGCGAGCAGACTAGAAACAACGATATGTAATCATATGTGATTAATCATAATTTAATATGTAATAACTTTAATAATCACGTACAGGTGCTTTTACAGTAACCAAGCGCAACTTTGTACCACTGTTTTAGAATGGACCATTCCAGAATATCAATCAAACTTAACTGACCAATCAAAACAGAACCAGGAACACGCACACGTCATTCAAACACACGCGTTTACGTACTTTTTACGCTGTTGTTTTGTGGGACCTTGGCAACAATATCCAAGGGGCGGGGCTCAGTGTATAGTTCCATTATTATGCATACAGTCTTACAAAATCCATGTAAGGTACCAAATTTATTAATTAGTTAATCTTGGAAAGTGGTCTTTTAGTCATCATTACACACTATGTTGTGATCCTTCATATTAAAATATATTGGGAAAACACAACCCAGACTTTCGATGGTGATTAAATTCGCTACGATTATTGACCCGGCCCATATGCCTATTGAAAAAATATATAGATAAATAAACATTGTGCAATTTACATAGGCATAGTTTCATCATTGTTTCATTATTTTCTTGTGAAATACATAAAATGAGGCGGAAATAATTTGCCTGATTTTGCGCTGATACTGAATGATGGGCGGGACAACCACCCGTTAAGTCAACATGATGTTAATAGCTAGCTGGCTTTAACAATTGTGTGTTTTTATCATCCCTACCCAAGGCAAGAAACACAATACGACAATCGTAGGAGACATTGTTATGTCGACATTAAGGAAAATTGCTTGCGAGTTCTTCGAATGGGATATCGTAATATTGAATGTATTATGCATAGGCCTAGTGGTTATGCAACCATACCGACTATCGCTTATGAATCTTTCAAATAATTAAACTCATGCGCACACTAATCCTTTGCCCGTTGAGGTAGCCAATGGGTATGTTTCCTATTATCATGAATGGCTCAGATTAAACTCCTGTGGAACGAATGTCATTCACCGGTAACGATTTCTTTATTAAGTCGTTTCTCAAAAAAATATTAACGTAATACTGTACGTCATTATGTGTTGAGTGTGTTCATACCAGTTTAAAAATGTAAACATCCTGGTGCGATAGGCTGAGATTAATTTAATTATCTGTGACGAACGTGATTACGTACGTATCTTGATCTTGTGTCATTAATTACGCGTCTCTTTGAAGTGCGTATTCGTAATAATGCATAAAACTTTTCTTATGTTGTGCATGACGAAGACGTGAAACGGACGAAATCCGCATGTCCATTGTAAAAGTTACCGTATAATAACGGTTGGGATGCCATCGGCGTGACTTTCCCGTCGCCTCACTCCGCGTAATCGTCGCTCTCCGCGTAGTCAAATCGAAAGCTCCCTGACCCTGATATCGCTCAGTACGGTTGGCCTGTCTGAAGCAAATACGGCCTAAGCTGGGCTTTTAAGAAGCTTCAGAATTATCAAGCCAAATCAAATTTGCAGTTTAACTGTGACAATATTAAATTTCAGTAAAGATGCTTTTTGACCATTGGTACATACCATATAGGACTACATAGGCCTATGGGATAAGTAACATTCACCGCACTAAACTGAATTTATTCGCAAGAGGTAGCGCAGTTGTGGCTTACATTGTCACAACCTTCAATTCTGATTAGTCACTTGGAGTGAGCATCATGAATAATTATCCATAGCAATCCAGTCTGGTGTAAAAAGTACAGTCGAGTTGTTTGTCGCCATCTATGTTATGAATGTCATCGTAATGTATTATAATGAATATAAATTTACTTTTGAGCATAAACAAAGTCTCAATACGCTAGTAATAGGGAAAGGGAATTAAAATGTTGAAAAAAGATGTGTTTCAAGACGGATTTTGAAAATGGCGAGCCAAGGAGAATTGCGAACTTCGATAGGCATGGAATTCCAGTAACAAATAAACATTATACACTTGGGCGCCGTTTTGATTTTTCAGTTTATCAAAACAAAAATATAGCTCCATGATTAAACAAATGTAGTGTGGTGAAATGTTCAGAATGATAATGATGTTGCAGTATTGAAGTCTGTGGGATGCTGACCTGCAAGTTATGAACTAAACTATCCATTCGAATCTTTGAAGGAAATTACCGATTATGAGAATATTTCATATTAAGGAAATTTGCCCACAGAAAGTAAAAGTAGAATTTTACATGCCGCTAATTTTCTTTGATTACTTACTATTACTATCTTGTTTACCACAATTTCAACATGACACTAGTGACGTCATTGCGTCGTTAAAGTTCCATCAGTCTTTGAGGGCGTTGAACATCAATGTCATGCGCCGCTTAACAGCCGAAAACTTATCGGAATAAAAGTAAAAAAAGAGTGTAAGGTAAATTAAGACGTCGAAACGGACACATACGCTTACTATAAATACAGTATATCATCATCTTTATACTTACGGCGGGCGATCTTCCCACGCCGTGTACCGGTATGGCCTAAATTAACTCATTACGCGTTTTCGTCAGAAATTATGCGCACTGCTTATGACATGAAATCGTAAATCTAAATAGAGCCATAATTTATAACACACCCATAACGCATTGACAAAACATATCGGTCAGCATAGGCCTATATAACATAAACAAAACATTCATTTTGGGAACATTTAAAATGCCGATTGCTAGAGCAATTCTTCTTAGTAGCCAGTAGAGTATTTCATATGGCGTCGTTGATGTGGCAAACGAAATGAGATGATAGCAAGGCATAATAATTCTATTTTCTTTATCAACTTTATTTCTGTCAGGAAACGCTTAAAGGACAGGGTTGTTTTTCCATCTATCCTCGTATACTCATTTGTTCCAGGCCCTAGGGTATGGCCTTCTTACCGAGTTTTATACTATGATTCATAGTCCGTCGCAGCTGCGAGCGCTCTCGCAGTAACACAGCGCTATTCATATCCGTCGAACCATGAACGCCGCCGTAGGCGCGCTCCAGGCTGTGCCTTAACTTGTTTGCTGTCTGCTTTGTCGTTCGCTCTAATGTATTGCATTGCTGCTAGGCTAGCCAAGCAGAAGTACTAAATGGTAATGCTAGATGAACATCAGTCGTCCTTCCTTCAGGTAATCTTTGTAAGAGGCAGACATGTTGTATTTTTTCGACAAGACTACAGATTCAATCCTAAATGTATTTCAATTTAAAAGACGCACGCCTACTCTTGCAAACGACTACGTAGATTCTACTATATCTGCAATCTTATGAAAGCATAATATAAATTATTATATTGTACGGTAGGTCTCTGTGCTATACTGTATTGGTTGAATTAAATGTTAAATAAAATTCAAGATAGGATTTGTCTCATGATATCTACCACACAATGATAATACTGTTATGTACAATTACTTATTAGACACGTCATAGAAAAAGAAAAAAAAAATTATGGCGATATACAACTTGACAATTATTTACAATAATTAGAATACTGAAAAAACAACTATATATTTGTAAGTCTATTACAGAATACAATTCTT
>NW_022754077.1:536516-546023 GCF_011630105.1 Anneissia japonica
GTGTAACGTAATGTATGGAGGAAATGATAATAAGCCTGAATTGTTTGAAAGTATATACTTACATATATATTATTGATCAGCAATCTAGGAATTTTTGAAGTACAGTATGCCGATGTGGGAGCGTTGAGCATAGATCGAGCATTAATTTCTTGTGAATTTTCAGTATGGCATGTTCATATATATGAGAGGAAGACAGTGTAACATAATGCAATGCAGTTAATAGTGGAGGAAATAATAATAAGCCTGCATTGTTTGATTGAAAGTTGATGATTGACTTTAAATACAGGTTTCCCTCTAATTAAAGATCCCTTCAATTAACGACCACCTCCAATTAAAGACCACATTTTTATTTTATCTTTATTATTCTGAAAATATCTGCTAAAGACCATGAAAACCCCGGTCCCCGTCTTCAATTGGAGGGAGCCTGTACTTACATTGTCCATTTTCCCTATTTAGGCCTAGTTAACAATGAACAATAATCAGAGTTGGGATCAGTGGTGTATCTAGGAGTCTTGAAATGTGATGGGGGGGGGGGGTTGAAGTGGTTGATAAAGGGCGCAGTTGAAGCTCAGAGGCTCGATGCTTAAGTAAGGGGACGCTAGCTCGCAAAATAAGGTGACGAGATGATTTTTAAATAGGCCTATAACTTGAGCGTAATTGTTTTGCTTCGAACATTTTCAATTAGGGACTGGAGCTTATTTAGAGGCATCCCCTAGATACACCACTGGTTGGGATTCTAAACGCCTCGTGTCGTCCCTGCTCTCGCTCTTTCTCCCTTTTCGTCAAAATGTCTCTAAACATCCCTGATAGGCTACGATGAACGAAACTTATCAGTTCTTCTTCATCAGCTTTTGGGAATGTAGCTAGCCTAGAGTAAGCTATACCACACGATTTAAAACAAAACATAATATACAACGACTGGATAAAATAACATTATTTATACATTTATTCACGATTCAATTCAAGATGGCGATCGAAATGAGCAATTCATCGTGATATTTTAAAATATTAAAAACTTTAAGCAATCGGTACAAAATATCAACAACCGAATAACTATTTATTCTGAATAATATGATGTAGATTTCGTTGCCCATGTTCAAGGTAAATTTTGTTTTCAATTTAAACAAAATTTAAAGTGAAATTATATTTATGTACCTTACAAAACATTTTAGAAAAAACTAAAAACTAAACATGTTTCTCGTTATGGTATTTTTTTTGTTACGGATAATCATTTCTTTACGATGATTGGGTTTATGAAAGGTGGCAGAGACCAATAAGATATTAGGGAGTGGGCAAGAAACATGTTTTTTTTTTAGTCTGAGCTAATCAATATATTGTTTAAGATTATCAATTTACATAGAAAATAACAATAAACTGTAACTATCGTTAATATAAATAATAGATACAATAATACTAACACTGACAATAATAATAATAATAATAATTTTTAATTTTATTAACACAACATATAACACAGCTTGAAATCATATCGTACATGCTTATAATAATGGTACTAAATATAATAATAATAATAATAATAATAATAATAATAATAATAATAATAAATATAAATTTAATTTCTATAAGGCTCGTTTGTGCACATTAAACGTTTGTATAATATGCAAATAATGGTGATTTATTAATTTTATATTTAATGTAGAATTAAGTAGATTTCATATTGAGTATTATTATTAGTGACGTTGTGCTTTCTTATTCGGGATCGAGGTAGATCATTCATTTCTCGTAAAACAAAATCCTCTTTGTGTATGCATTGCAAGCAATTAGGAAAAAAGCTCCATGGTTTTAAATACAATATTCACATTAAGAGCTAGGCTTACATTGGTAGTCAGAATAACGAGGTGATGACACGTCAGGCACCCGGGATATACATCAACTTTTACGTGCGATATTTTGAGTTAAATATGCGTTCACATTAGAACAATTTAAACGCGTTGATGCGCGTTGCGGCAACGCGTCTAAACTGTTCTAGTGTGAACCGAGAATTAGAAGCGCGTCATCTGATTGTATTTTGGGCCTATTAAGGTTTTCTGCTGAGTACGTATTCGCTGAATTGCGAGCCTTCTAAGCCACCCCCACTAGAAGCGACCACATTGAATCCGGTCTGTAGAAACCTTTGCAATACTTGCACCATGTTTAACTTACAATAGCCATTTAACGGGAAACGAATCACGTAGTTCGATTCTTGGGTCCATCCGTAGTTACTGCCAGCCGAGTTGCATATAACGCTCCCGACCTCTGGAAACACCTCGTGAATGAGATTCTTATCACCGCTGATATTAATCCGCTCGCCACAGTCTGGTGTCGTCTGAATTATTACGCACTCGTGGTCTGTGTTTTCACCTTTCACTGTCATTTTTTGTCTCTGGTTTGATGAACGAAGTGCGTCCATAGCATCTAGCATTTCATGAAGTTCGTAATATCTTACCTCCTCGTATAGGGCGTCCATTTCGTTAAAATTCAATGGTAAATTAAGTTTACTAGTGCGCAGAAAGTTCAGAACGTTTCGAAATAATGGGCCATCACGGTCGATGAAGTAATGTTGTTTCAAACCATCAAGCACTATTGGTATTTGTCCACTAAAGAGTTTGCTGATTTTTGAGTTCGGATACTTTGTGAGGGTTTCCAGTGACGAGGTATACATTGTTCCTCCAACATCAATGTGTACGGGTGCTGTCTGACGATGAAGGGGCGCTACTCGTGGGACTCCTTGCGGGGACGGTGAGCTGCAGGGTGAGGTCATTACAATTCTGGAATCTAGAATATATTGATAATTAGTGAACTAGGGATTTTCTTAGGGAAAGTTCGAAAACTAAAATATTTTTCTCGCCAATTAAAAGCCTCTTATATCATACCATTTACATCATTTGCGTAACACCCTTTGGCTAGCAATAATTTTCGTTGCAATTCAGCGAAAACTGAATCGATTTTATCTGTCTCATAATGTACCACTTTGGAAATGTCAATCAAATCTAACAACTGACCAATGAGAACAAGGCCAGGAACACGTGCACGTCCCAAAGGCACATGTACGTTTACGCTATAGTTTTATGGGGCTTAGCAACGATATCTAAGGGGCGGGGTTAGGCGGGAAAATTGTAATTCATTACTTGTTAATTCTTTTAAATAACAATTCGATTTTTCATTGACTTTTAGGGGGTTTAGATTTTTCATTTTATTTTCATTTTACCACAATGTATGTCTATATTTTTATGTTTCCCTAAATGAATATTTTGGGAAACAATCTATATGGTCATCATTTAAATTGCACTATCATATGTCACGTTGTTTTTACCTCCGTTGTATTCGTTTAATCGTCTGGTCTTAGCAGCCTTCATCTGTTCCTGCCAATGTGATGGAGTGAATTCCTTAGCGCAAAGAGAAAAAGTCCTATGTGTTACTGTAAGACACAAATAGATACACAGATATACATTTCAAACCTTTTTAACAATTCAAATTGCGTGCTTCCTAAGTGGAAAATGACATTCAAAGTAAAGCCATACTCTGATCACATTACCCTTTATCCTAATGAAAATATCTCATTACTAGTTATGTCAACTTAAATTACCTTTAAAATCTGCGGAGTAGATAATAGAATAACCCTAAACGAAAATGTACACGATTCACCATTGTCGTATGAGGTATTTTGAATATTATTCTCTACTTGTAGTTTCATCTACATATTGGCTGGTTTAAAAGACATACTTCAATTAAAGGCAGTGTAAGTACTGTACCACTTTTACAAAGCATTTCCGTGAAAACTAGTGAGGGCGCACTCCAAACTTAACATTAAGGATAGGCAAATTCGAGTTATAGCCAGTAAAATGGTACCGTACTGTATTCAATTTTTTTCATTTAGTAGACCATGGACCTAAATTAGAGAAGTTCTCCACCCGTAGCCTGTACTCCTTGTACTCCTTTTGGTAGGCCTATTAAGTGTTTTTTTTTTTTTTCGGAAGGTCTGTGTTACTGGGCATAATTTAATCTGTGCATCATTCAATTAATTCTGATTTCCTCTTAGTTATTTTACTAATGGCTCATTATGTTAGCTTCATGTTACTGCATGTTAAAATTCGAGAACATATTTTAAGGAGGAGTATTGCCTGGGGACTTTGTTTCCGGTTGCTAGTTTTAAGGTCGAAGGTTCATAGAAGTGTATGTCCAGAATGTTTGATCCTGCCATGGGGGAAATCATTATCTTACCCAAAGGGTAGGCTCTATCAAAAGAAATGTGAATACATCAAGAACTAAAGATTCTTGATTTGTGAGGCAGTTGTTTCCGTCGATAAATTTAGATATAAACATCATTGCATGAATGAATGAATTAATAAATAAATCAATATTAATGCATGGATGCTATATTGCATGAATGAATGAATGTATGAATGATGGATGGATAAACAGATAAACGGATGGAATGAACGACAGACGAACGAAAAATGAATGAATGAATGGACGAAACAAACGAACGATTGAAAGAACAACTAAATGGAAGCAAACGAACGAATGAATGAATAAATAAATGAATGAAGCGAATGGAGGCAATTAATTTCGGCCTATCACGATTTAGTCCTCTGATATGATGTTATACAAAAACGCAACATATAAACAACATTGGCATAATAGGTTTATACCTCCATTTTAGGACCAAGGAGGTATAAAAATCCTTCGGGACTTGCACTCATACACCGCATCATCACAAGTTACGAACGTGCCGATGATCTTTAATGTGTGACCGAATACACAAAAAGTGCGGGTGTACAGTAAATAGGCCTACTGTGTATAGTCAGTGCTTTTGATACAATAAAAGAAAAAACCAGAAAGTACAGTGGGCCTAAGTCAATAGCCTATGGGATCTCTACTTCGCAAAACAAGCCACTGATTATGGATTAAAAAAAACATATGCAATGACGTTACATCTTGGTCCTTATTGTGTTCTTTAATTAAACATCAGCCTTAGGCAGCAGGGAGAAATAAAGTGCAAAAATAGACGATAACAAAAAGTATAATAAAAATAGGCCAATATTAAAATAGTAGTAGGCCTAATAGTAAAGAACAAAATATATAAATAACAATACTGTAATAGCAACAAAAACGATAACAATACTGTACTACATGATGATGATGACGGTGACGACGACGATGCCAATGTTGATGATGTTGCTGACGGATGATGATGATGCTTATGATGATCAAGATGAAACAATAACAGTTATAATAATGGTGGTGGAGGAGGGAATGATAATGATGATGATGATGATGATGACAACAATCGTGATAATGACGATGCTCCTGGAATTACGATGCTCTTAGTATGAACTGTGATGATAAGATAACGATGATTGTGATAAAGTAAATATACTGTAGGCACGATACTAAGTACAGTACGGTATTCCGGCCATCTCATTATTAGTTTATTACGACGGTCCATCACAATATTATACAATATCTGCGGTTTGATTGAATGTTAACCAGGGGTTCACCCTCTCACCATTGTCCGGTGACGTGCTCCTAGTACTAGTGTATTATTAGGGGAAGCAGTATATGGAACGGTTTCTGCTTGACGAGATTACGATATATGAACTTTCCTTTAGTTGGATGACGATAAACTGTTTTTAATAGGAAAATTATTTTTTCATTATGCACTTCATCTCCCGCGCCTTATAGAGTACAGATGAGGGAGGATTATGTTCTTAACTGCGTTGAGATGATGTCGATAGTGATATCATGATGATGACGACGATATTGATAATTATAAGATAGAGATGGTGACATTAATATTGATTATGATAATGATGATGACGATGAAGCTAATTATGATGAAGATAATATTGATAATGAATTATTTAGCAGTATTGAAAATTATTTCGAAATTCGCATTCCAAAAAACCACTTGAATATAATACAGTAGTATATAACATTATTGTCAAATTCAATTTACAATAATATTATACTAATAATAATAATAATAATAATATTATTATTATTATTATTATTATTATTAATAATATTATAATAACATAATAACAATAATAATAAAAAATAATAATAATACTGTAGTAATAATAACAATAATAATATAAACAATACGGCAATACGATATATTGACGCTGTTGCATATGAGCCACGAATATTTAAACTAACTCGTGCTATAAAATGTTAAGATTCTTTTGAGGCAACATTAATAATGAGATTGGCTTAGAACGGACTAAACACTGATTTTATGTAACAGCATATCCCGAAGCGAAGCCCGAATCCAACACGACCGTCTCCGAGGATTTGCATATGTTATTAACACGTCACTGCAGAGCATTCATAACGGTTCAGTTTCAGCATTTAAAAGATAAAAGCAGCGATAAGGGTATTCTGTGACCTGTCACCAGAAAACATTCGTCATTGGAGTTCTACGAAACGAAATTGTTTTTAATAAATGTCGATGATTATAATTAATAATACTATTATAATGTGTAAATTAATATATTTTGTTGTAGGAGTATTAACTATAATGATGAAAATTAATTACCGTATCTATACCTATAATACAATGAATAATAAATAAATAATGTTACATATCCAATCTATAATTATACCAAGAGTAAGTTATCTATTAATGTTTTAACGTAAAAAACTATTTGTTAACATGAATAATAATGTTTTAACATAAATATTTATATTTTATCTTGAATAGGCCTATTTATAATTTAACATGAATATTAACCCTTAAAATGGAAGCTTTAAGATAATTATTGTTTACCACATACATATTTTTATTTTAACACTAAAATATAATGGTTTTGCATGATTATAAATAATAATTATGATTAACGATTATAAAGGAATTATAAAAGCATTGGATGTCTTTACCGATCATAAAGTTTATGAAGTCGGCTTCGAATTTTAATTTAATAAACGATAACAGCAATGTGCAGCAACATTATTTATTTATTATTCATTGTATTATTAGAGTACGGTACCACTAGTTAATAACTTCCCTAATAACAAGACTTTGCATAATATTTAAATTATACATTCTTCGAATTAATTTAAGTGTATGTAAAATTCGTTATAAGCACAGACGAGTTTATATCCGCGGGATGGATAGATAAACGGGAAGGGCACGATTTGGAATAGGTAAAGCCCAAATATACTACTATTTTATATATCCATTTATTTCCTAGATAATAATGATAAAATATGCAGTCATAAAAACATGTAATGATCCTTGAGAAGAGCTGATCAGCAAAAGATATTAATAACTGTTCCATTTTTGTTGCCAATGCTTCCGAATGAGCCACTTGTCGCGGTAGCATAATAAATTGTCTATTGACCCGTACTACTATAAAGTTGTGTGTGGATTCTGTGTGGTTCCACTACACTTGACTAAATGGAAAACGTTTTTATCCATGGAAAAATATGCCCACTTTATGAAGATGACGACGGGCCCACTTACTTAGCTAGGCCAATTTCTATTATATATTCTTTGATAATCTGGCGAGGAAGCTCGGCTTACTCGTCCATGGCCTCGAGTTAAATTATGCTCCATGCAGCCTAAAGAAGAAGTCTGCGTTTGAGTACTGCATGAACGCAAAGAATTAACAGCGCCTTCTTGTGTTTACGCTGCCTTTGTAAGGTTGAACTATTTTACACATTTTAAACGTACTTACCTAATGACGGACTAGCAAAAATACGTCGAAATATTCAAAAATATGCTCCGATATTGCGAGAAAGACTTCTTCTGTGAACTGTAAGCACTAGGAATAATGACACTCTGGTGAAAACGTTAGCCGCGGGCGATGCTAAGTGCCGCAGGCGATCACGCACATTTTCAGTCTCGCGAGATGCGCCAATAATTACAAGCAAGCCGTAGGCGATTTAGCTCTTTCTTACGGCAAATAACAATACACACGCACGGATATCTAATGCGTGGATATAAAGCCTCCCTGTATAGGCTTACATACATACTGAGGTGATTATGATTAGGAGGCTAGTGAGGGGAAGTCAGAATTTTGACAAAACCAAATCGTTCATTTTTACAGCAAATAATGGTCAATATTTTTTACTAATGAAATAAAAGATATTGTCAGTGATTATGATTATATTTATGTAATGATAATTCTCTAGGCTTATGGGCTGCTGGGATTATGTTTGATGAATGACTTTTGGTCAGCTCCTAGACGGCCTCCTTACTGCCGCTGGCTAAACTTTCAGATCGTTTATTTGCCTCGGAAAAGAAACGCTTTTGAAAGCAATTTTTTTGCAGCACAGTTAAACGATCAACATTTTATGAATAAACAGAAAGACAAGGCAGGGCAAAGTGATTTAAATCAAAACAACTAGCATCCACTGTGCGCTATCTGTATGTTTTGTAACACAGTACTGTAGATATACGGTACGGTATGCGTTGTCAATACCAGAGAGGGACCCCCAGATCGAAAGTACCAACTGTCATTCTCGCCATATACCCTTGAGGTTAAATATTACACAATAATTAAAAACTTTGAATAATCCATACTATTTAAAGAGGGCGCTCTCATGGCCAAAATAACTTGGGCTTTTCTGTATACCGTTATAGAAGTACCGGTTATATGAGATTGTCTTACCTAGTTCATGCATGCTTGAGTTGCTAAAGAATAAGGTAATAATCTTAAGATATGAAAGAGACATTAGCCAAGGCTAAGCAGCGCTCTGTGTATGCGAACGTGTTTACAGTATTACCAAAGACGCTTGTTTTGTTAACGTTGGGCTTTTCTGGTCTACCCCTGGGGCAGATTGAGGCTTATAACAGCCATAGACCTTAAGGATCTCTCCCACCTGTTCAGGGTTAAACGCTTAAGGGTTGAAGTAAACTTGAGTAGATTTCGTCGCTAGGTATTTTATTTGTTAAATAATCATAGAAATTATCGTGTCCGATCCGCTTAGTAAGACTTAACTTTAAGGTGTGACTTACCTCTTACTAGATACATTACTAGTAGGCCTATCTGTAAGTAAATTTGCAACAGCCCTCTCACATACTCCAAACATTTCAGTTTTTCACTGATTTACATAATTTTTAATACGAAAATCCTTAGACCTATATTGATTACCAGTCAATTACAGGATACCGTTCTAATATTCAATTTAAAGTTAATGACTTACTTATACAAAGTAAGAAATTAAATTTACGCTTAAAACGGATACGAAATGGGTTTTAGAAGGTATTTGTTTGGGTTCTGGCCATTCAACATAATGTGGAGCCTTAGATCTTAGTTAAGTGTGACAGATTACGTCGGCGGGACCGAGATATTTCTTTTTTCCCTCGCTAGTTCTAGGAATACACATCCTCTATGATTGTTTATACCATAGCATATATTTTCGTTCTCTATTCACTACCGACCACGCATGTAATATTATCATCATTACTCGTATCCTTACCCGTGAACACTTCGACGAAGTTCATGACGTCACTTTTGAGCCCGTCGTAAAATAGGACATTATGTCAGATGTATATAT
>NW_022754077.1:546194-548685 GCF_011630105.1 Anneissia japonica
TTTTTAAGCATTTTCATCGTGGTTATATTTAACTTAGAAGGCAAAGGAGGGCAAGCACAAGCGTTAACCCTAAGAAATGCGCGCGAAGCGCGCGAAAACTTTTTGTGTTTTTAATTCTAATTTCGTCGGAATTGATCAAAACTCCCTAAAATGTGCAATTTTTAGAGGAAATTGGCCTACCTCAACAAGAAATGCTCTAATGTTATATATGGCCACACTCGTTTTTTTAAACTGAATATAAGCATTTTCCTTATGGCTTTATTTATTACAAACATATTCTTTCAACATAATTACACATTGAGGCCCTTCTTTTAGGTGAAACAATCTATCTTAAATTTTCTTTCTTGAGTTTGGGACTATGTGTTATAACTTAGAAGGCAAAGGAGAGAAAGCACAAGCTTTAACATTAAAAATGCGAGCGAAGCGCGCGAAAAATTTTTGTTTTTTTATTTCTAATTTCGTCAGAATTGATCAAAACTCCCTAAAATGTGCAATTTTTAGAGGAAATTGGCCTACCTCAACAAAATATGCGATTTAAAATTTGAGATTTTCAGGCACTTTCCCGGGTGAAAAGGGCACTCAATTGGGAAAGATTTTCCACAGATGGATATTTTCCCCTTGTCCCCCGGTGGTTACGCCACTGCGGAGAATACCTGGCGGCTTAGATCAAATGCGCTATGGACACTTTTTGAAGTGGAGAAGGGGTTGCAGGCCGGGGTATTGTCATATCTGTTCATTATATCTTCCTTTTTATTCTTGTCTTTATTTTTCTCTTCTCTTTTTCTTTTCCTTTTTCCTTTCTTTTTCTTTCCCCTTCTTCCTCTTTCCCTGCCTCTCCTCTCTTTCCTTTCTCTTCTTACCCAGCCCGGTACGACGGCTTGGTCAGCCCGTAAAAACCGTCAGGGGGGGGGGGGCATTCTTCCCCCAGACGAATGGGAATATGAATCATGCAGATCTGGAATCAAATCTAGGTGGTGGTGTCAACATTCCTCCCCCGGGAAAATTTTGATTTCTAGATGGCAGGAAATGACCTTTCTCGACTTTTGAGCTAGGTGTCTAATGACTTTGTTCTTCAAAATTCAAGGTTTTCCCCTTCATGAAAACGGTAAGGTAAACTTTCTCATTACAGTAAATAGGCCTGTTATGTGTGTATACATACATTTAAAAAAATGAGTACTGTAGTTGCATGCGTATTCTTTTTTCAATGAATCGATAAGCTTCAAAGAAAGGGTGGTCCGGGGGTTCTTCTGAGGTGTCTTAATTACTTTTAATTTCTTTAAAATTCAAGGTTTTCCCCTCTTGAAAACGGTCAGGTAATTGTTACCTTTATTTGTGGCCTTATGTGTGTATATATACATACATACATACATACATTTTTTAAAAAAAATGAGTAGTTGCATACGATTTTCTTCCATGAGATGAATTCCAAAAAGGAAGGGGGGTCCGGTGGTCTCCCCCTGGAAATTTTCTAAATGGTGGGCAATCAGCTTTTCCGACTTCTGAAGTATCTTTTAGCGACTTCAATTTAAGTTCTTCAAAATTCAAGGTTTTCCCCTCTTAAACACGGTCAAGTAAATTTTTCCCATTGTTATTACAGTAGATAGGCCTTATTTGTGTATACATACACAAAAATCGGAGTAGTTGCATACGATTTTTTTCCCCCATGAATCGATAAATCTCAAAAAGAAAGGGGGTCCGGGGGTTCTCCCCAGGAAAAATTTGATTCTAGAAGGCGGAAAATGAGCTTTCCCGACTTCTGAGGTGTCTTTTAATTACCTAAGTTCTTCAAAATTCAAGGTTTTCCCATCTTGAAAACGGTCAGGTAATTTTTTCCTATTGTTATTACAGTAAATAGGGCTTAGGTGTGTATACATACATAACAATTTTTTTTAAATGAGTAGTTGCATACGAATTTTCCATGAATCGATGAATCCCCAAAGAAAGTGGGGTCAAGGGGTTCTCCCCCAGGAAAATTTTGATTCCTAGAAGGTGGGAAATGAGCTTTCCCGACTTCTGAGGTGTCTTTTAAATTAAAGTCATTAAAAAATACTTCAGAAGTCGGGAAATCTCATTGTCTACCATTTAGAATTCAACATTTTCCCGGGAAGAACTCGAACCTTCCTTTCTCTTGGTTCATTGATTCATTATAATAATTTTTAAGTGGGGAACACCTTGAATTTTGAAGAACTTAAAAGTAATTAAGTTCTTCAAAATTCAAGGTTTTCCACTCTTTAAAACGGTCAGATAATTTTTTCCCATTGTTGCTACAGTAAATAGGCCTTATGTGTGTATACATACATAAAAAAGATTGATTAAGTTGCATACGTAGTTTTTCCATGAATCGATAAATCCCAAAAAGAAAGGGGGGGGAGGTGTGTCCTGTGGTTCTTCCCCGGGGAAATTTTGATTCCTAGGTGGCGGGAAATGAGCTTTCCCGACTTAAGCGGTGTCTTTTAATGACTTTTAAATTCTTCAAAATTCAAGGTGTCCC